>NC_134903.1:27072925-27102925 GCF_041734735.1 Babylonia areolata
AATCCTAAAACTCTTCACATGGGATTACCCCAAGGTTCTGTTATTGCCCCTGTTCTATTTAATATCTTGTTGAATGACTTACCCAAACACTTATCAAAAGATGTGATCCTAGTGCAATACGCAGATGATATATGTATGTGGATGAATGTAACAATGAAACGGAATACATCCAAAAGGGCTTTAAACTATATCAAGAAAATATACCAAAAAGAAATAGAAAAATTAAACAGATATACTGCTGATAATAGTCTTACATTATCATCAGAAAAAACACACATTATGTTTTTTAACAATGGTGCAAACCCAGAAGAGTTTCCAACATTTAAGATTGAAAATGAGACAATTCAGTATAAAGATACTGTTAAGTTTTTAGGATTGATACTTACTTCAAAACTTACTTGGAATAGACATATTCAATATATAATAACAAAAGCAAGAAAATCTTTAAACTTACTCAAAATTGTGAGTAAGCAGTATTGGGGACAAGATACAACGATTTTGAAACATTTATCATCATCACTTAATCGATCCAAACTATCCTATGGACAAGAAGTCTTTTTCAATGCTCCAAAATATTTGCTAAAGAAACTTCAAAGCATAGACTGTAAAACATATAGACTTGCCCTTGGTGTACCTTTCCATGCATCGACCCTCGGAACATACAAAGAAATAGGAATACTACCATTAGATGAATACCGAAACCTCGCATGTGCTAAATATGTATTGAGAAGCTCAACAACTGAAAATTATACATCAGAGGAAGTAAAAATTACTTATGAAAACAACTTCCCCCAAAGAGCTAAAAACATATCTTATTTAACACCCATTGGCACGTTTGTGTCAAACCTGTTCGAAAAGTCTGAAAATAATTCAGATGACGTAGACACACAGAAGACCATAAGTCCATACCCCATCTGGGAGATGAATAAATCATACTGACATTAAAAAGAATGAAAATCCGAATATTATGGCAACGGAAGTCCGAGTACACCTTCAAAATAGATACTGTGATCATTTGCAGATCTACACAGATGGCTCACTATTAGACAATGGCCAAGCAGGTTCAGCTTTCGTTATACCAGAACTGAAAACGGAAAGATCATACTATATTGGTAAAAATCGTTCAATATTCACTGCTGAACTTATTGCTGTTCTTATGGCTCTAAATCATATTCTTGATCTTCCAATTTGCCTTCTACAAGTCTTGTTTTGCGTTGATTCCAAATCTGTATTATGTGCTTTAAACTCATCAAATTGTAAGAACAAATCTAAAATCATAATAGAAATCAGCCACATTTTACATCTTTTAAGCTTGAAAGGAACACATATAACGTTTTGCTGGGTTCCTTCACATCTTTGTATTCTCTACAATGAATGGGCTGACAGGGCTGCAAGAAAAGGTGCAAAAAACGAACAGGGAACCATAGAACTTTATGTGCCACTGTCTGTACAAGAGGGTTATCGAATACTAGAAAAAACATCGTGGAACAAAGTCAGAGAATTATACCAGGAAAACGGCAAAGCTTTAAACCATAGTGTAATTAATGTTCAACAACCGGGAACTATCAATCAGTCAAATACATACAGTGATTCAATAAGATTAAGGCAGATTCATACATTATCAAACAGGATAAAACTGAACGCTTTTATGACTAAGTTCAGCAAGGATGTCTGATGCATATGTGGAGAACATATTTCTAGCAATCATGTAATATTCGAATGTCAGAATCTAAAATGTTTTTGGCCAGACTTCACCAAAAGTTCTTTTGAATGTGTTATTAACAATTCCAATATGTTATTTGTTATTGCAGAAGGTTTGCTGCGTAGTCCTATAGGACATTTGTTATAGTTGTTATAGTTGTCTGATGTTGACGTTTATCATAGTAACGTTTCCATTTTCTCTAGCGTTGTCTCTCCCTATTCACCCTCCACACATACACACACTTTTACCCCCCACTCTCCCTCCCACAACCCCTACCCCCACGGTTTTTTGTTGTTTTTTTCCCCCGTCTAATATCACTTCAAGTGGAAAGACGTTAAACTGAAGACAACAACATCCACAGTCCTTCAAACCTGAGGTGCGGTAAAAAGTTACTTTTGTTCCTAAATGGTCGTGTTCCTAAATCGCCAACACTAACTTCCGCAAACACCCCTTGGATCGTCTGATCGTCTGCATCATTAATGTTGGAGTAGAATCTCACTTTTTGGACTGTGTTTTATCAACTGCATCGGATCTGGACCTGCACCATTCGGTGTCAGTATGGGTGATGGGCTCGCTCGGATTCTGACCAAACAGTCTTTTGATCCTGAAGCATGTGAGTTGAGTCCGAAATCGTGGAAAGTCCAATAAGAAAACGGAATCTTCACATTCTTATCAGAGGCGAAGCATCACTTAGTGATAACTGTCATTGATTAACTCTGCGTCAGTGTGTGTATGTGTGTGTGGGTGTGGGTGTGTGTGTGTATGTGTGTGTGTGTGTGTGTGTGTTGCATTTTTCGCGAGGATGATTTATCTTTGTGTGCATGGGGATCTCTCTCTCTCTCTGTGCGTGCGAGCGTGCGTGCACATACCCTCACACCCATCAGCATATTAGAGAACATACATATGTGTATACTGTGTGAGTGCCAGACTCATTAAATAATCTCGATGGATGCTTTTGATACGAAAGTTTTGTTTGTCATTGCCAAGCTGAGTGCCAGCAATGATTGCCATACATGTATGTGTGTATACAGTGTGGGTACCAGACTCATTAAATAATGTCATAATGCTTTAAAAATGAAAGTCTTTATTTTTTCAGTCATTGCCAAGCTGAGTGCCAGCTTGTGTTTATGCCACATGCATTCCAGACTCATCAAATATTGTCTTCATACTTTAAACATGAAAGTTTTATTTCAGTCATTGCCAAGCTCAGTGCCAGCTTGTGTTTATACCACATGCATACCAGACTCATCAGATATTGTCTTCATACTTTAAACATGAAAGTTTTATTTCAGTCATTGCCAAGCTCAGTGCCAGCTTGTGTTTATACCACATGCATACCAGACTCATCAGATATTGTCTTCATACTTTAAACATGAAAGTTTTATTTCAGTCATTGCCAAGCTCAGTGCCAGCTTGTGTTTATACCACATGCATACCAGACTCATCAAATATTGTCTTCATACTTTAAACATGAAAGTTTTATTTCAGTCATTGCCAAGCTCAGTGCCAGCTTGTGTTTATACCACGTGCATACCAGACTCATCAGATATTGTCTTCATACTTTAAACATGAAAGTTTTATTTCAATCATTGCCAAGCTCAGTGCCAGCTTGTGTTTATACCACATGTATACCAGACTCATCAGATATTGTCTTCATACTTTAAACATGAAAGTTTTATTTCAGTCATTGCCAAGCTCAGTGCCAGCTTGTGTTTATACCACATGCATACCAGACTCATCAAATATTGTCTTCATACTTTAAACATGAAAGTTTTATTTCAGTCATTGCCAAGCTCAGTGCCAGCTTGTGTTTAAACCACGTGCATACCAGACTCATCAGATATTGTCTTCATACTTTAAACATGAGTTTTATTTCAGTCATTGCCAAGCTCAGTGCCAGCTTGTGTTTATACCACGTGCATACCAGACTCATCAGATATTGTCTTCATACTTTAAACATGAAAGTTTTATTTCAGTCATTGCCAAGCTCAGTGCCAGCTTGTGTTTATACCACATGCATACCAGACTCATCAAATATTGTCTTCATACTTTAAACATGAAAGTTTTATTTCAGTCATTGCCAAGCTCAGTGCCAGCTTGTGTTTATACCATGTGCATACCAGACTCATCAGATATTGTCTGCATACTTTAAACATGAAAGTTTTATTTCAGTCATTGCCAAGCTCAGTACCAGCTTGTGTTTATAACACGTGCATACCAGACTCATCAAATATTGTCTTCATACTTTAAACATGAAAGTTTTATTTCAGTCATTGCCAAGCTCAGTGCCAGCAATGATGGAGAGGGAGCACTCCTGGAGTTGCGACAGAAGGTCCACGCTCTGAACGATGACACGGCTCAGGCTCTGAAGAAAAATGTCTACAAGAATTACTCCCAGTTTATCGAGACTGCCAGGGAAATTTCCAGTGAGTATAACTCAGAGTGCAAATGACTGTGACACCATGTTGTAAAGTGCTTAGACTTACGGATTGATCTGTGACCGAGGATAGGCGCTATTTAGATATCCATGTCATTCATTCATTCATCATTCTCTGGAGTGGAATGTTTGTTTAAATTGAACAGAAACTATACACTGGCTTGATGTTCATTATAATTTTTGAATGTTATTTATAGTGTATTTGTTTATGGTGATGATATAATTATATGCTTAATTTTGTTTTTAATTAATAGTGCTTTATCTGATATTGACTGTAATTGTAAAAAAAAAAAAAAAAAAAAAAAAGAATAGCACGTGTGATTGATTCTAAATCAGTTTGTTCAGTTCTGGGTTCTGGAAGGAGAGATGTATTATGTGGTGATGTGGTCTGTGCGTTTTTCTCCTTCAGTTCTGGAAGGAGAGGTGTGTTATGTGGTGATGTGGTGTGTGTGTTTTAACCCCTACAGTCCTGGAAGGAGAGATGTATTATGTGGAGTGATGGCCAAGAGGTAATGTGTCCAACAAGGAAGCGAGAATCTGAGCGCGCTGGTTCTATTCACGGCTCAGTTGCCGGTATTTTCTCTCCCTCCACTAGACGACGAGTGGTGGTCTGGAAGCTAGTTATTCGGATGAGTCGATAAAGCAAGGTCCTGTGTGCAGCATGCACTTAGCGCACGTGAAAGAACCCACAGCAACAAAAGGGTTGTCCCTTGTAAATTCTGTAGAAAAATCCACTTCAATAGGAAAAACAAATAAAACAAGAGAGGCAAGGCCTTCAAGACTCACTTGTGATACACTTTTTAAAAAATCTAATCGTTAAATTTAAAATGTGTTCTGTATTTGTTATTATAAAGCTTCAGGTTAAAAGAAAAAGAAAAAGAAAAAAAGTCCTAATGGCAGATTGGAACCCCGCGTGTTCGGGTGAGAAGAAACTGTCTTACCCATTACACTATCATGGTTCCTTAGCTGACGTTCAAAAATATACTATTTAAACATGCTTTTTTAAAGAACGATAAATCGATTGCGGTATTCGCAGTGAGAACGCTGTTTAAATCATATTATTCTGGTGTATCTTGGGCATTCAAAAAATCTTTAAGGGCAATTAAAAATTCTTTTTAAGTCCATGGTAAAGGAGACGTGGCTATCACCGCAAGCACACCGCAACATTTAGCCATTTTCTCTGGATCTAGATAGATGTACAAGTTTAGTTACACCCGGTTGACATGGTCGATTCAATTTCTCTTTTATGTTCAATCTAGTTTTATAGTTTTAAAATTAAAGTTGATATGAAAATTGAGTATTTTGTTAAACTAATAACATGTAGAGCCAACAGACAAGCTTATCTGTTGGTGTGTGTCCTCATATGGGAGAAAAGGCCGATTCTGGATGAGCAGCCCTTCCCACAGGTGTTGCAAGGGAAAACGTCTCCAGAAGTTGAGCCCTGCTTCCTTCGCTCAGGCTTTTCCTTAATGGCCAGGGTTCTCTTGTTTTCAAACGTCTTTATGTCACTAGAGCACAGCATCCTCCAGCGAGAGCGGTCAAGGGCATCAGTTTCCCAGGAAGTGATGTCTATGTCACAGGCTTTCAGGTTTGTCTTCAAGGTGTCCTTGAAGCGCTTGCAGGGTCTTCCAAGTTCACGGTGGCCTTCCTTCAGCTGGCCATACAAAAGCATCTTCGGGATCCTTCTGTCTGTCATGCGGACAACGTGTCCTGTCCAGCGTAGCTGGCACTGGATCAGCAGGCTTTTGATGCTGGGCAGGCCGCTCCTCTCTAGGACCTGGAGGTTGGAGACCCTGTCTTGCCACTTCATGCCGAGGATCTTTCGTAGGCGTCTCATTGCCTGACCAGCACAGGTGACTTTTTTTTAGTGAGGAGGAGTTGTGCAGTCCCTTCCCCACTCTCTCGCCTACCGACGCTCACAGTCCCACAGGTGCAGATACTGTCACGTGCAGGACGGCCTTGGCAGGTGCAGGTTTTTTCTTCAGAGCTCCGTCTCCTAGGGGGACTTCCAGCCAAGGATAAGAGTTTGAAAGCCCTGTACACTGAGAGTAAAACACACAAGCTTTTTTATGTATTGAGTATAATTTCAAAATGTAATGTTTAAGATGAGAAAGTTCAGTTTAAAGCAAATTAAGCTCCCTAGCATTAATTACAGATTAATTTCCCTTTTTTACTATCTGCACCAAAGACATGCAGAATAAATATAACTTCCATGCTTAGCAAAAGAAGTTCCTGTTTGAACAAAAAAATGATAAAAATGACTGCTCTTGTTGTTGTGTCAGAATATCAGATCAAAGTGCCAAGTTTAGAGAATAAAAGAAATATAAATATAACAGTAAATTCAGTTTGCATATAATTTGGCTTCATTTTTTTGTTTTTGTTTTTTGTGCCCATCCCAGAGGTGCAATATTGTTTTAAACAAGATGACTGGAAAGAACTGAATTTTTCCCATTTTTGTGCCAAATTTGGTGTCAACTGACAAAGTATTTGCAGAAAAAATGGTAATGTTAAAGTTTACCACGGACACACACACACACACACACACACACACATGCAGTCAACTGAACACCGGGTTAAAATATTGACTCACTTTGTTTACACAAGTGAGTCAAAAAACTGCAGGCAGGAAAAATTGCCAAAATATGGGTGGCGCTATCAGTGTAGCGACGTGCTCTCGCTGGGGAGAGCAGCCCGAATTTGACACAGAGAAATCTATTGTGACAAAAAAGAGAAATACAATACAGTACAATACAATACAATTATCATATGTGGTGTGTTTTAACCCCTTCAGTCCTGAAAGGAGAGCTGTATTTATGAGGTGATGTATGTTTTAACCCCTTCAGTCCTGGAGGGAGAGATGTACCAGCTGAGCACGATGCTGACAGAGCAGAGATCCCTGATGTATTCTATGATGGGGCTGTCCCTCGTCAGTGACAAAGGTGGGTGTCAGGAAAAAACAACAACAAAAAAACACTAGAATATTGTTGAAACTTAAAGCTCTTGTTTCTTCTATTCGTAGTTCCTTTCAGTAATGTCATGTCTGTTTGTAAATGGCTGAGGATAAAGTAATTTTCAGTGTGTATTGTTTGCGTGAATGGGCTTTTTTTTTTTTCTTTCTTTTTTTCTTTGTTTTTTTGACATCACTTTTATTGTTTTTATGGTATGTGTAAAAGATGTATACGTGTGTAGCATTTCAGTGCCCCCAGGGGACACAATAAATAAACTATTTTCCTTTCCTCCTTCGTCTCAATTATGTTATATTGTGTGGTGTGATGCAGTGTTGTGCTGTGCTGTGCTGTGCTGTGTTGTGCTGTGTTGCTTTGTATTGCGTTGTGTCGTATTGTGTTGTGATGTATTGTGTTGGATTGGATTGTGTTGTGTTTTATTGTGTTGTTTTGTGTTATATTGTTTTGTGTTTGTGTTTCGTTGTGCGTTGCGTTGTGTTGTGTCATTTTGTGTTGCGTTGTGGTGTGCTGTTCTATGTTGTGTTGGATTGGATGGGATTGTGTTGTGTTGTGTTGCTTTGCGTTATATTGTTTTGTGTTGTGTTACATTGTATTGTGTTGTATTGTAGTGTGTTGTGTTGATGTGTATTGTGTTTTATTGTAGTGTGTTGTATTGTAGTGTGTTGTATTGTAGTGTGTTGTGTTGATGTGTGTTGTGTTTTATTGTATTGTGTTGTATTGTAGTGTGTTGTATTGTATTGTGTTGTATTGTAGTGTGTTGTATTGAAGTGTGTTGTGTTGTTGTGTGTTGTGTTGATGTGTGTTGTGTTTCATTGTGTTGTATTGTAGTGTGTTGTGTTGATGTGTGTTGTGTTTCATTGTGTTGTATTGTAGTGTGTTGTGTTGATGTGTCTTGTGTTTCATTGTGTTGTATTGTAGTGTGTTGTAGTGTGTTGTGTTGATGTGTGTTGTGTTGATGTGTGTTGTGTTGTTGACAGCGGTGGTGGAGGGCCCTAAGGAGGAGAAGATGGAGGAGAGTCCGGAAGAGGAGACACGCAGGAACCTGGCTTTTCTCCTGGAGAAGGTGGAGGGATGCTCAGTAAGTTGAGATTTTTGTTGGTTTCTTCTTCTTCTTCATTCGTGGACTACAACTCCCACGGTCATTTGTATGTACACAAGTGGGCTTTTATGTATATGACTGTTTTTACCCCGCCACGTTGGCAGCCATACTCTGTTTTCAGGGGTGTGCTTGTTGGGTATGTTCTTGTTTCCATAACCCACCAAACGCTGACATGGATTACAGGATCATTAACGTGCGTATTAGATCTTCTGCTTGCGTATACACATGAAGGGGGTTCAGGCACAAGAAGGTCTGCACATATGTTGACCTGGGAGATTGGAAAAATCTCCACCCTTTACCCACCAGGCGCTGTTATCGAGGTTTGAACCTGCAACCCTCAGATTGAAAGTCCAATGCTTTAACCACTCGGCTGTTGATCCTGTTTTTTGTTCGTTTGTTTGTTGTGTTTTGTTTTGTTTGTATCTTTTTGACTCACTTGTGTAAACAAAGTGAGTCTATGTTTTAACCCGGTGTTCGGTTGTCTGTGTGTGTGTGTCTGTGTGTGTCTGTGGTAAACTTTAACATTGACATTTTCTCTGCAAATACTTTGTCAGTTGACACCAAATTAGGCATAAAAATAGGAAAAATTCAGTTCCTTCCAGTCATCTTGTTTAAAACAATATTGCACCTCTGGGATGGGCACAAAAAAATTAAAAAATGAAGCCTGATTATATGCAAACTGCATTTACTGTTATATTTATATTTTTTGTATTCTCTAAACTTGGCACTTTGATCTGATATTCTGACCCAACAACAAGAGCAGTCATTATTTTCATTTTTTGTTCAAACAGGAACTTCTTTTGCTAAGCATGGAAGTTTTATTTATTTTGCAAACGTTTTGGTGCAGAAGGTAAAAAAGGGAAATTACTCTGTAATTAATGCTAGGGGACTTAATTTGCTTTAAACTGATCTTTCTCATCTTAAACATTACATTTTGAAATTATACTCAATACATAAAAAGCTTGGATTTTTTTGATTTTTTTTAAAGTGTATCACAAGTGAGTCTTGAAGGCCTTGCCTCTCTTGTTGGTGCTTGTTCTCAGGCCAACGTTTCCACATTCCAGATGTACTTTCCATCTATCTCCGTGCCAAAATCCGTTGACATGTTCAGTAACAGATGAGATGAAATGTTTTGGTGCCTGCATGGAATGTGGGTGTGTCTGTGGGTGTGTAAATATGCAGCTGTACATGTGTGCCTCACTGTCCTGCATGGAATGTGGGTGTGTCTGTGGGTGTGTAAATATGCAGCTGTACATGTGTGCCTCACTGTCCTGCATGGAATGTGGGTGTGTCTGTGGGTGTGTAAATATGCAGCTGTACATGTGTGCCTCACTGTCCTGCATGGAATGTGGGTGTGTCTGTGGGTGTGTAAATATGCAGCTGTACATGTGTGCCTCACTGTCCTGCATGGAATGTGGGTGTGTCTGTGGGTGTGTAAATATGCAGCTGTACATGTGTGCCTCACTGTCCTGCATGGAATGTGGGTGTGTCTGTGGGTGTGTAAATATGCAGCTGTACATGTGTGCCTCACTGTCCTGCATGGAATGTGGGTGTGTCTGTGGGTGTGTAAATATGCAGCTGTACATGTGTGTCTCACTGTCCTGCATGGAATGTGGGTGTGTCTGTGGGTGTGTAAATATGCAGCTGTATATGTGTGCCTCACTGTCCTGCATGGAATGTGTGTGTGTCTGTGGTTGTGTAAATATGCAGCTGTACATGTGTGCCTCACTGTCCTGCATGGAATGTGTGTGTGTCTGTGGTTGTGTAAATATGCAGCTGTACATGTGTGCCTCACTGTCCTGCATGGAATGTGTGTGTGTCTGTGGGTGTGTAAATATGCAGCTGTACATGTGTGTCTCACTGTCCTGCATGGAATGTGGGTGTGTCTGTGGGTGTGTAAATATGCAGCTGTACATGTGTGCCTCACTGTCCTGCATGGAATGTGTGTGTGTCTGTGGTTGTGTAAATATGCAGCTGTACATGTGTGCCTCACTGTCCTGCATGGAATGTGTGTGTGTCTGTGGGTGTGTAAATATGCAGCTGTACATGTGTGTCTCACTGTCCTGCATGGAATGTGGGTGTGTCTGTGGGTGTGTAAATATGCAGCTGTACATGTGTGTCTCACTGTCCTGCATGGAATGTGGGTGTGTCTGTGGGTGTGTAAATATGCAGCTGTACATGTGTGCCTCACTGTGTTGTCTTCAGTTTAACGTCTTTCCACTTGAAGTGATATTAGAGGGGGCCCGGGGGGGTGGGAACCTGTGGGGGTAGGGGTTGTGGGAGGGAGAGTGGGGGGTAAAAGTGTGTGTATGTGTGGAGGGTGAATAGGGAGAGACAACGCTAGAGAAAATGGAAACGTTATAAACGCCAACATCAAACAACTATAACAAATGTCCTATTGGACTATGCAGCAAACCTTCTGCAATAACAAATAACATATTGGAATTGTTAATAACACATTCAAAAGAACTTTTGGTGAAGTCTGGCAAAAAGCATTTTAGATTCTGACATTCGAATATTACATGATTGCTAGAAATATGTTCTCCACATATGCATCTGACATCTTTGCTGAAGCGTTCAGTTTTATCCTGTTTGATAATGTATGAATCTGCCTTAATCTTATTGAATTACTGTATGTATTTGACTGATTGATAGTTCCCGGTTGTTGAACATTAATTACACTATGGTTAAAAGCTTTGCCGTTTTCCTGGTATAATTCTCTGACTTTGTTCCACGATGTTTTTTTCTAGTATTCGATAACCCTCTTGTACAGACAGTGGCACATAAAGTTCTATGGTTCCCTGTTCGTTTTTTGCACCTTTTCTTGCAGCCCTGTCAGCCCATTCATTGTAGAGAATACTGAGATGTGAAGGAACCCAGCAAAAGGTAATGTGTGTTCCTTTCAAGCTTAAAAGACGTAAAATGTGGCTGATTTCTATTACTGTGTGTTTGTGTTTGTGTTTTTGTGTTCAAAAGCAGTAACGGCAGTCCATGACGTCTCTTGCATGACCTATCATTTGACCCGGTGTTTCAGAGCGTGACAGAGGTACCGGGTCATCACCTGGTTCATGACACAGACCTGGTAGATGAATAGATAGATAGATAAATAAATAAACAAATAAACAAAGGAACAAATATTTAAAACAAAGACCAATAACAATAACAGACAGCCCACGACGTCACATGCATGACCTATCATTTGACCCGGTGCCGTGTTTCAGAGCGTGACAGAGGTTCCAGGTCGTCACCTGGTTCATGACACGGACCTGGTGGAGTTGGACCCAGAGACGTTCGTGCAGATGCAGAGAACCCACGCCTTCCTGCTCAGCGACAGCCTCATGATGGCTACCTGGGTACCCACCCGGTAAGAGCGGAGTGATGTCCTAGAGGTAACGCATCCGCCTAGGAAGCGAGAGAATCTGAGCGCGCTGGTTCGAATCACGGCTCAGCCGCCGATATTTTCTTCCCCTCCACTAAACCTTGAGTGGTGGTCTGGAAGCTAGTCATTCGGATGAGACAATAAACCGAGGTCCCGTTTGCAGCATGCACTTAGCGCACGTAAAAGAACCCACTGCAACAAAAGGGTTGTTCCTGGAAAAATTCTGTAGAAAAATCCACTTGGATAGGAAAAACAAATCAAAGTGCACGCAGGAAAAAATACAAAAAAATTGGGTGGCGCTGTAGTTTAGCGACGCGTTCTCCCTGGGGAGAGCAGCCCGAATTTGACACAGAGAAATCTGTTGTGATAAAAAGAAATACAAATACAAATAAGTGTCCCTGTTCTTGCCTGCTTTGCTTGTGTAGGCCCCGGCACTCAGCTTATATCACAGATGGACATGAGTTAACAGCTGGGCCAGCAACAAAGTCAGAGCTGTATCATCAGTGCTTTCTCCCTTGCAAAGGGAAATCATTTACAGCTTCATCTTTTGTCAAGGACTATGACGGCACCTGCACAGCAGAAATCCAAAATAGGATTAATTCTGCAACGGCAGCGATGGCCAGACTGAACAGGGTATGGAAGAGCAACATCAGATTCCACACAAAATTCCTGCTCTACAAGTCACTGGTGGTCTCCATCCTCTTATGTGGATGTGAGACATGGACACTGATGGCAGAAACAGAAAGAAGAATCCAAGCATTCGAAACCAAATGCTTCAGGAGACTACTACACATCTCCTACAAGGAGCACAAGACCAATGACCATGTGCGGAACCTGGTCAGCAACCTTGTTGGGCCCCAAGAACCACTGCTGGCGACTGTCAAACGACGGAAGATGGCATGGTTTGGTCATGTCATACGACATAACACCCTCTCCAAACCCATCCTGCAAGGGACTGTAGAGGGAGGGCGCAGATGGGGGTGGCAGAGAAAGAGCTGGTCCAACAACGTCAAGGAATGGACCAAAATGACGATGCCAGATCTCCTCACGACAGCTGCCAACAGAACAGCGTGGCGAGCTATGACATCTTCCTCATTCCCCCCAACGACCCCAGCGGTAGAGGGAACGAGTGAGTGAGTGAGTGATGACTCTTAAACTAGATGGCAAGATTGCTCTGGCCCTTAGTGCTGCAGCCTTGGGGGCTGGTTGGCCTTTTGGGAACCATCCCAACGCCAACTGTCCTAAAACCCTCTTGGTCAAGAGGTTTGGGATTTTTGAGAGTTGGTGCTGAAAGAATTAGATTGTTACAAATTAGCCACACATGTGCTTAAAGAGTTAAACCATGGTGACTGTCACAAACTAGTCACATTAGTGCTGTAAGAGTTAAATTGTTACAAATCAGCCATGTAAGTGTTAAAAGAGTTAAAACCATGGTGACTGTCACCAACTGTAGTCCATAGTGACAATCACACACTGTGCTGAAAGAGTTAAACCACGGTGACTTTCCCAAACTGTGCTGAAAAAGTTAAACCATGGTGACAGTCACACACTGCGCTGAAAAAGTTAAACCATGGTGACAGTCACACACTGCGCTGAAAGAGTTAAACCATGGGGACAGTCACACACTGCGCTGAAAGAGTTAAACCACGGTGACTTTCACAAACTGTGCTGAAAGAGTTAAACCATGGTGACAGTCACAAACTGTGCTGAAAGAGTTAAACCATGGTGACAGTCACACACTGTGCTGAAAGAGTTAAACCACGGTGACTTTCACAAACTGTGCTGAAAGAGTTAAACCATGGTGACAGTCACAAACTGTGCTGAAAGAGTTAAACCATGGGGACAGTCACACACTGTGCTGAAAGATTTAAACCACGGTGACTTTCACAAACTGTGCTGAAAGAGTTAAACCATGGTGACTTTTACAAACTGTGCTGAAAGAGTTAAACCATGGTGACAGTCACAAACTGTGCTGAAAGAGTTAAACCATGGTGACTTTCACAAACTGTGCTGAAAGAGTTAAACCACAGTGACTGCATTTCAGGCGAGGACCGATGCACTCTCATTCCAAACTATAGTCATATGAGTACTGAAAGAGTTAAACTATGGTGACTGCCTTTCAGGCGAGGACCAATGCACTCTCATTCCAAACTCTAGTCATATGAGTACTGAAAGAGTTAAACTGTGGTGACTGCCTTTCAGGTGAGGACTGATGCACTCTCATTCCAAACTATAGTCATATGAGTACTGAAAGATTTAAACCACAGTGACTGCATTTCAGGCGAGGACCGATGCGCTGTCATTCACATAGTGACTGCATTTCAGGCGAGGACCGATGCGCTGTCATTCACATAGTGACTGCCTTTCAGGCGAGGACCGATGCGCTATCATTCACATGGTGACTGCATTTCATGCGAGGACCGATGCGCTATCATTCACATGGTGACTTTATTTCAGGAGAGGACCGATGTACTATCATTCACATGGTGACTTTATTTCTGGTGAGGACCGATGCGCTATCATTCACATGGTGACTTTATTTCTGGTGAGGACCGATGCGCTATCACTCACATGGTGACTGCATTTCATGCGAGGACCGATGCGCTATCATTCACATGGTGACTTTATTTCAGTCGAGGACCGATGCGCTATCATTCACATGGTGACTGCATTTCAGGCGAGGACCGATGCGCTATCGGTTCCAAGGGCTGTACGAGTTGGACAGTCTGGCCGTGGTGAACGTGCGTGACGCGGGGCCCGTGAAGAACGCCTTCAAGATCCTCATGTTCCCGGAGACTCGCATGTACCAGGCCGACAGCGCAAAGTCCAAGGTTGGGGTTTTGGGTTCAAACCTATTATTATGATTATTAACACAAGATACTTCTTCGTTCATGGGCTGCAACATTCACATTCATTCGTATCACGTACAGGGCTTTTATGTGTGTGAGCTTTTTCGGACATAAGATACTGAACATTATTAAATGATTCACACCCTTCCCCCACAGACACACACCCAAACACACACACAACACACACAAGCATGTGCAAATGCACACACACATAATACATAATCATAAATAGTACACAATTAAAAACACACATAAACTTACAAATTCTGAAACTCTCAAAATCACTCACCCACTGATAGCCATTTTAGTTCATACTGGAAAGGGATAAGCTGTTGAGAATTATTCATATAAACATATCATTCAAAAAACGTCTCACACATGTACACATGAACAGCAGAGCAACATCAAGCTAAAAGGTTGGGGTTTTGGGGGTTCAGACATATCGTTGTTCATAAAAAGTATTACACATGTACACATAAACAGTGAAGCATCATGACGCTAAAAGGTTGGGGTTTGGGGTTCAAACACATCTTCATTCAGAAAAAGGTGCTACACGTGTAAACATCAAGCCAAGAGGCTGGGGTTTATGATTCTAACATATCTTTATTCAGAAAACGTGTTATACATGTACACATAAACAGCGAAGCAACATCAAGCTGAAAGGTTGGGAGTTTGGGTTCAAACATAATTGTCTTTATTCAGATAACATGTTATACGTGTGGTGTGTGTCCATCGAGATCGATGATGACCATCGTTGTCATCCAGCTGGGGGATGGGGGGAGGGTGGTGGTGGGGTGGGGGGCAGGATGCTCATGAATCTATCTGTGAATGCGCAGATGGCTGAATAGTCCAATCTGCGCACGATCTGCAATACGTGTACTGACTGACTGAAACCATTTATTGTCAGATTAACTGTTTGTTGTTCTGACATTTTCGCAACCATTTGAATAAATATTAACTGAGCAACACAAAGAAATTCTAATTTGAGGGGGGAAAAAAGAAGATATGAATTTAAAAAGAACATATTTAACAAATCAGTTTACCAAATTTCATTAATATCATTATCTCAAGAAATGTTTTAACGCACACACATACTCACATACGTGTATCCCCCACCCTCTCCCTACATACATCCATGCATGCACACAAACGCCCATTATAATTCCCCCACCTCATTCCCCTACCCACTCACTCACACACACACTCACACTCACACTGTCTCTCACTCTTTCTTGTAATCAAGATGACATATTACATGCTAGAGTCGAACAGTTCCACTAATTAGAATAATGGGAACTTTGCTCTACAGGTAAATCTGACGCTATCACCCAAAACGAAACACTACTTTGGATTAAATAAAACAGAGGAGAAACTCTGCAGCATATTAAATAAATTATTTAAATTTTAAAAAAAGAAAAAAAAAAAGGGATGAAACAAATACGTGTACACATAACTAATGGACCACCATCATCATTCAGGTTGGGAGTTTGTGTTCAAACATGTCTTTATTCAGAAAAAGTGTCACACATTTACACATAACTAATGGACCACCATCATCATTCAGGTTGGGAGTTTGTGTTCAAACATGTCTTTATTCAGAAAAAGTGTCACACATTTACACATAACTAATGGACCACCATCATCATTCAGGTTGGGAGTTTGTGTTCAAACATGTCTTTATTCAGAAAAAGTGTCACACATTTACACATAACTAATGGACCACCATCATCATTCAGGTTGGGAGTTTGTGTTCAAACATGTCTTTCTTCAGAAAAAGTGTCACACATTTACACATAACTAATGGACCACCATCATCATTCTTAAAGGTTGGGAGTTTGTGTTCAAACATGTCTTTATTCAGAAAAAGTGTCACACATTTACACATAACTAATGGACCACCATCATCATTCAGGTTGGGAGTTTGTGTTCAAACATGTCTTTATTCAGAAAAAGTGTCACACATTTACACATAACTAATGGACCACCATCATCATTCAGGTTGGGAGTTTGTGTTCAAACATGTCTTTCTTCAGAAAAAGTGTCACACATTTACACATAACTAATGGACCACCATCATCATTCAGGTTGGGAGTTTGTGTTGAAACACGTCTTTCTTCAGAAAAAGTGTCATACATTTACACATAACTAATGGACCACCATCATCATTCAGGTTGGGAGTTTGTGTTGAAACACGTCTTTCTTCAGAAAAAGTGTCACACATTTACACATAAACAGAACAGCGGCATTCAGCTGAGAGGCTGGGGATTGCATGAAAGTAGAATTTCAAGTTTCAAGTTTTAATTATCCTTTCACTCCTACTGGAGTATGGAGGATTACTGCAAAATAATCTTTTCATGCCCAGAACAAACATTTCCAAATACACAACAATGTCACATAAAAGTTGAGAAAACACAAATTAGGTAGCGGCAGCCCCCATGGCCGATGCCGGGAAACCTATGAACGCCTAAAAAATTGACTAATTTTGAAGTGCATTTTCTCAAATTTGATTTCATTTTGTGAAAAACTATCCAACTGAAATAATCATTTATCATCCATATTTTAAATTTTTATTGTGTTTGCTTTATGCAATGCGTGCATGAGTTCGCGGATGGAAGAAAAAAAGTGTACTGTAACGCGAAATAGCGATCCTTGTTCAATGGCGGCCGGCGTCTTTCTGAGCGCGACACAGTTAGTTTCAACCACATAGTGGAAAAAATCGCATCCGTTGTTTTCCATTCATTGGTTACTGTTCGAAAAACTGGGAGCCGTGAAAGGCGAAAGTTCAAGGAGAACTTTCGTGTGTTTTTTTCCAAGCCTTGGGCGAAGTAGGGTAGTTAGATCTGAGCGCAAAGTTACGGGAATTTTTCGGCTATCTTTCAACGCCTCGCGCAGTTCGAAAATGAAATCTGACCCTACGGGTTACTGTATGAGCGGTAAAGAGCATTTTCTGCTGATTTCAATGGTATCCGAAACTAATATTTTTGATCCATGAGCAATTTGCTCAAGCGATTCAAAAGCAGGTACCCCTCTTCGTCAGTTGCGTCGGCCCAATCAACATTCGACACAGGAGAGCGGCACTTCAGCTAACACAAAAATGGCATTGTTTCTCCAGAAAATCTTAAGTTTCATCGGTAAGTTTTATATTATTTTTGAAAACGAATGTCTTTAGCACTTTCATGCACAATATTGAGCTGAAATTCTCTGAATCAGGATTTTGATCGATGTCAGTAACTGAGCAGCTTGGATCTATTTCATAAGTGTTTTCGTAACGTGACACCGTGTTTCAATCGGAACACGATTTATTTTTTTCGGAGTAAAACACACAAAAACTATTGATACAGAATGAAAAATGGACATGTTAAAACGGAGCCCATGAATTCCAATTACTAATATTTGATTGATTTTTGCTTTAGTAAGCAAAATATTACCTGGGTCTAAAACCGGAAGTGCTCGGGACAGCATTAGCGTCGTCTGCTACAGACTCGGTTTGTGTTGAATAAGTGAGTAAACAAATTGGAATATGGTTTCTTTTTCATTCAGCATCACACAAAAGTCTGATATTCTAGTTGCATTTTGCTTCTATAGCTGTGAAACTTTATCTCAATATATACAGACAGATAGATACTATGCTCTCACATTCCAGAAAGAACAAGAACACCAATTCATACTAACCCCTCCCACCCCCTCCCCCACGCCCCTCCTCCCCCTTTCTCCTCTGCAAACTTCACTTTCATAATTAGCTGAGAGTTGTATAGCCATTCCCCTCCTTTGTCTCTGAGAATCTCCAACCAATGGTAAGGAGAGGGGAGGGGGTTGTCAATGGTTGTGGCAAACTTGGCACTGAGCCAAATCACTGACCACTTGCTCTGGCTGAGAATCCCTGACTGCTGACAGTGATATAACCCACCATCTCCTCCCTCCAGTCATCCCCCTTCCCCATTTCTTTCCTGTCAGAGGAGTAGGTGTGTGCGTGTGTGTGTGTGAGAGAGAGAGCCAGAGCAAGTTTGCATTTGCACATGTATGCTTGTGAGTATGTGTATGTCTGAGTATGAAAAAAGTGTAATGTGAAGAGATATATGACTAATTTGAACAGTGCAGGCAACATCCTGTTTCTTCAAAAATTTAACACCAATTTTTAACAAACTAAAATTAGTAAAAAGAAAATCAGTACAATAACACCCATAGCCTAAGTTGTACATCAGGTTCAGTCAAGTCAAACTATATAACACTACCAGGAATCCAGCCATTAAGATAGTATAATTGTGTGTGTGTGTGTGTGTGTGTGTGTGTGTGCGCGCGGGAGGGGGGGGGGTCATGTAACCCATGATATGCTGTGCATCTAGACTGCATGAAACAGAAAACAAAGGGAAGTAAACACATATTTCATGAAATGATAAAATGCAAAATACCATGCACATATTGTGAATGAAATATTCAGTTTGATATATATCTAAGACATGCATTCTCACATACACACACAAATAAAGATGAGTACACAAAATATATATCAAAGAATAAGATACTAAGTATGATGTGCATATTAACAATAAAATATTCAATGTAAGTAATCATATACATGTATACATAAGACATTAAGTAATACTTTCATCTCAGTCATGAAATGTAGCACCCTGAAGTGGAATTTCTGAGTAAATAATCGCATGCAACAAAGACATCCATAAGATGAACAGTACAAGTAGATGGCAAAGTTCTTGTCAGCAATTGGAAAGGACAGACCCCTAAAAATTCAGCCTCAATTGTCAAAGCATAAGTTGATGCTGCAACTGAGTTATTGTGTGAAAGGTAAGTGCGGCCATTTTGTTCAGTGCGGTGAATTTTGTGTTGCTGTTGAATGAATGCTTACCTGTTAGTATGCCATTTTATAATTCTGTTATCACAGTGTTTTCCTCCCACTCAAAACACTCAGAAATTGACAAAAGCCTAAACATATATTAAACTGAGAGCTCTGGTTTTGGTTTTAAGTTTTAAATTGAACATAACATTTGTTCTTTCTTATGAGCTGATCTGTGTATCTAACATGTTGCAGAAACAGCTGCTTATGGCAGGGTTTGCAAGACCTATTCCATGATCCAAAAAGGCCAGTATAAACATCTCAGGTAGTGAGCAGCATGTTATTGCTGATGCCAGGAAACCTGTGAGTGCCAAAAAATGAGAGATTTTTTGGTGTGCATTTTCTCTTGTGAATGCCATTTTGTGAAGAAATAAAGGTGCATCATCCACCTTTTATTTCTTATTTATTGTGTTTCTTCTATAATGAAATGCATGACTGGGTTCATGGATGGAAGAAAAAACTAGAGAGCTGAAAGAAAATAGATTCATATATCTGTCATTTTTGCTAGCAACTTATGTAATATTTGCTCCCTCCTGGGAACCTTTGTTGTGGAATGCCCCATCAACCTACCCATTCTGTATAATGCTCTCAAGTTGCATTCATTTAAAAATTTGTAGTAATTTTGAAGAAGATGATCAGCCTAGACCACTGGTAACTTATTGTGGCTGCAACTTCAATATTTTTTTCAAAAACAAAAATTTTGAAGAAGTCTCATCTGCAGCATGCACCCTTTTTTAATGAGAAAATCAGGTATCATTCCTTTTCTGCCAACTTTAGAGGGAAGTTTTAAGGTTGATTTTAATTTATTTTGAAAGCTGACATTTCACTTAATACACACACAAAATTTCATGGTCCTACTTGTGACAGTTACTGAAATATTCATCTTTGCAGCATGCTACCCCAATAAACAGTCTTTTTTCCACTGGTCAAATTGAAGATTTTTCAAAGTTTGAGACTCTGATACTTAAAATTCAGTCAACTGTCCTGCCTGAAAAAAATTCAGTGCACTTTCTGTGATGTAATCTGCAAGATATTTTATTTTGAAATGCAACTGTCTATTCGTTTCAGTGCTGTAGACCTTCAAAGTTGCTATTCTGTACACATTGACACGTCTTGATTTTCTATTTCCTCCTACTTTGACAGACATATTTTCCAGTTTCTTTGCTGCTGAAGTGTTAGTGTTTTCTTGTGCAATATACCATTATCATATGGTTTTTAAAAGTATATGAGTTTTCATTACAGTACCCTCATGGACAGTATAATATAACTGTGAAAATGTGAGAATATTAAGTACTAACAGCATGTACGCATCGTCACATCTTTAAAATGGAATATCTTCAGAACCAATCAAGATATTCACTTACTTTTTTTTTTGTTTTTCTTATATTGTCATGTTGTTTGCCAAAAATCACATTTCAGTCATTGTAATGAATATTTAAATTTTCACTGCCGCCACCTACACAAATGTCTTTTAACTCCAAAAGTATAGCGAGGCAACATTTGCAGATCTAATCATCTTGCAGCTAAAATGACTTTTTTGCCTCCTTTGAGCATATTACAAAAATTAAAAACCGATTTTGGAGACAAATACTTTTCAGGAACATATCTGTTTCGTAACTGATCATAATTGGGACATTCCATTATAAAATGAAACTCATCACCAATCACAGACATCGTGGTATGCCTTTGTGTCTCCCTGTTTCTATTCCCAGCTTATGATTACTACTTCGAAATCTGAAGAAGCTGATAACGTAATTATCAGGCATTTGACTTTATATATGTTTCTCTACCAAATCCACTTTTGAAATTTCGATAAAACAAAACATTTACTACTGGCCTCTAAACACAGTACCGTTGTGTGTGTGACAGCGTCAGTGGCTGGACATTCTGGAGGACACCAAGAAGAAGAAGGCCCTCAAGGACAAGCAGAAGAAAGAAGCGACCAATCGTCTCTCCGATCAGCTGAGCCCCTCCCCTCTCTCGCCCACCGGGGACAAGTGCATCCTCCCTGGCTGTGAGTGTGGATGTGTAGAGGTTCTGTTTGCCATTGTTTTGTTGGGTTTTTTTGCCATGAGGTGCAGATGTGTAGAGGTTCTGTTTGCCATTGTTTTGTTGGGGGGGGTTTGCCATGAGGTGCAGATGTGTAGAGGTTCTGTTTGCCATTGTTTTGTTGGGGTTTTTTTTTGCCATGAGGTGCAGATGTGTAGAGGTTCTGTTTGCCATTGTTTTGTTGAGTTTTTTTTTGCCATGAGGTGCAGATGTGTAGAGGTTCTGTTTGCCATTGTTTTGTTGAGTTTTTTTTTGCCATGAGGTACAGATGTGTAGAGGTTCTGTTTGCCATTGTTTTGTTGAGTTTTTTTTTGCCATGAGGTACAGATGTGTAGAGGTTCTGTTTGCCATTGTTTTGTTGGGGTTTTTTACCATGAGGTGCAGATGTGTAGAGGTTCTGTTTGCCATTGTTTTGTTGGGGTTTTTTACCATGAGGTGCAGATGTGTAGAGGTTCTGTTTGCCATTGTTTTGTTGGGGTTTTTTACCATGAGGTGCAGATGTGTAGAGGTTCTGTTTGCCATTGTTTTGTTGGGGGTTTTTTTGCCATGAGGTGCAGATGTGTAGAGGTTCTGTTTGCCATTGTTTTGTTGTTGTTTTTTTTGTTTCGGTTTTTTTTGTTTGTTTGTTGTTGTTTTTTGCCATGAGGTGCAAATGTGTAGAGGTTTTTGTTTGTGATTGTTTTGTTGTTCTTGTTGTTTTTGCCATGACGTGCAGATGTGTAGAGGTTCTGTTTGCCATTGTTTTGTTGGGGTTTTTTTGCCATGAGGTGCAGATGTGTAGAGGTTCTGTTTGCCATTGTTTTGTTGGGTTTTTTTTGCCATGACGTGCAGATGTGTAGAGGTTCTGTTTGCCATTGTTTTGTTGTTGTTTTTTGCCATGAGGTGCAGATGTGTAGAGGTTTTGTTTGCCATTGTTTTGTTGTTGTTTTTTGCCATGAGGTGCAGATGTGTAGAGGTTTTGTTTTGTGATTGTTTTGTTGTTGTTGTTGTTTTGCCATGAGGTGCAGATGTGTAGAGGTTTTGTTTTGTGATTGTTTTGTTGTTGTTGTTTTTTGCCATGAGGTGCAGATGTGTAGAGGTTTTGTTTGCCATTGTTTTGTTGTTGTTTTTTGCCATGAGGTGCAGATGTGTAGAGGTTTTGTTTTGTGATTGTTTTGTTGTTGTTGTTGTTTTGCCATGAGGTGCAGATGTGTAGAGGTTTTGTTTTGTGATTGTTTTGTTGTTGTTGTTTTTGCCATGAGGTGCAGATGGATGTGTAGAGGTTTTGTTTGTGATTGTTTTGTTATTTTTTGCCCTGAGGTGCAGATGGATGTGTAGAGGTTTTGTTTGCCATTGTTTTGTTATTTTTTGCCATGAGGTGCAGATGTGCAGAGGTTTTGTTTGTGATTGTTTTGTTGTTGTTGTTTTTGCCATGAGGTGCAGACGTGTAGAGGTTTTGTTTTGTGATTGTTTTGTTGTTGTTGTTGTTTGCCATGAGGTGCAGATGTGTAGAGGTTTTGTTTTGTGATTGTTTTGTTGTTGTTGTTGTTTGCCATGAGGTGCAGATGTGTAGAGGTTTTGTTTGTGATTGTTTTGTTGTTGTTGTTTGCCATGAGGTGCAGATGTGTAGAGGTTTTGTTTGTGATTGTTTTGTTGTTGTTGTTTGCCATGAGGTGCAGATGTGTAGAGGTTTTGTTTGTGATTGTTTTGTTGTTGTTGTTTGCCATGAGGTGCAGATGTGTAGAGGTTTTGTTTGTGAGTGTTTTGTTGTTACTTTTTTGTGGGATGGGTGGGGAGGGAGTGTTGTGGGGGTGGGGGGTGGGGGTGGAGAAGGTTGAATGTATTTAAATGTATTTGTATTTCTTTTTTTCACAACAGATTTCTCTGTGTGAAATTCGGGCTGCTCTCCCCAGGGAGAGCGCGTCGCTATACTACAGCGCCATCCATTTTTTTTGTTTTTTTTCCTGCGTGCTGTTTTTTTTTTATTTGTTTTTCCAATCGAAGTGGATTTGTCTACAGAATTTTGCCAGGAACAACCCTTTTGTTGCCGTGGGTTCTTTTATGTGCACTAAGTGCATGCTGCACACGGGACCTCAGTTTATCATCTCATACGAATGAGGGTGGGGATATGTCTTGAAATCGTCTGAGCGTTGGACTGTCAATCTGAGGGTCCCGGGTTCGAATCATGGTGACGGCGCCTGGTGGGTGAAGGGTGGAGATTTTTACGATCTCCCAGGTCAACATATGTGCAGACCTGCTAGTGCCTGAACCCCCTTCGTGTGTATATGCAAGCAGAGGATCAAATACGCACGTTAAAGATCCCGTAATGCATGTCAGCGTTCGGTGGGTTATGGAAACAAGAACATACCCAGCATGCACACATGGTGGGGTAAAAACGGTCATACATGTAAAAGCCCACTCGTCTGCATACGAGTGAACGTGGGAGTTGCAGCCTACGAACAAAGAAGAAGAAGTAACCTTGTCAAAACTCGGGACGTTTTGCAGCGGGCTCAAAAGAGGCTGCGGAGGAGGCGCCAGTTACCATGGACACCGATTTCCTGCAAGCTGATTGGCTGCAGGAGCTACCAGAAGATCTGGATATGTTGATCGCCCAGCGGAACTTTGAGGGGGCCGTGGACACCATCGACAGAGGTTTGGCTTTTTTTTTTCTTGCTTTTTATTTCTTTTTCTTCTTTTTTTTTCCCCCTTGCAGCGAAGGTTCTTTTCTTTAAAAAATGTACAGTGTATTCCTTTATCCTGCACAAAGGATTATAGATGCATAATTTTTTTTCCATATACATGACAGAAATACCTTCATGTATGCTAAAGTCATTGACGGGTGCAATAGCCAAATGGTTAAAGCGCTGGACTTTCAATCTGATGGTCCCGGGTTCGAATCTCATTGCACCTGGTGGGTAAAGGGTGGAGATTTTTCCGATCTCCCAGGTCAACATATGTGCAGACCTGCTAGTCCCTGAACCACCTTCATGTGTATGTGCACACAGAAGATCAAATACGCACATTAAAGATCCTGTAATCCATGTCAGCGTTCGGTGGGTCATGGAAACAAGAATATACCCAGCATGCACACCCCCGAAAACGGAGTATGGCTGCCTACATGGCGGGATAAATAAATAAAAAAAACGGTCATACACGTAAAATGTTACATGTCTGTTTGAGTGTGTATGTGTGTGCGTCTGAAATCTGATTGAATGACACAGGAAACGAATGATGAACGCCCAGTGGCAGCCGTCAGTCGGCTCTACCCAGGTAGGCAGCCTGTGGTGCAAATGTCCCCGTGTATGTAAAGCGCTTAGAGCTTGGTCTCTGACCGAGGATAGGCGCTATATAAGTATCCACATCAATCATTACATGAAAAAGACCAGGGTTGTTGTTTTTTTCGCTGCTGAACCTTTTTTTTTTTTTTTTTTTTTTTTAGCTGTCCCATCATCTGCACCGTTTCAGTGGCATTACTCCCACGCCGCTCATTTAGATTCCCCCATACACGGACACACCCGGGTTCGTCCGTCATAGTTCCAGCGTCGGCAGTCTGCAGGCAACCATCGATGTTAGGTCGCCAGGAGGCTACACACCAGAGGAGACCCTGCACTGTTGCTGAGTCACTTCGGTGGTGTTCAGTGGTGCCTGTTCTGTTTTAACGTACTTAGCACACCACCTTCTAAGCCCCCTACTAACTGCTCATCCTTTTACTCTCACACTCACACATACATAACTCACAAACGTGCGGACGGTGGGGTTACGGATTGAGACCTCTTCACCAAGAAGTGCTTTGTTTTTTTTAAGTGTGCATTTAATTACACATACTTAACCGTGACCCAACTAGTACAGACTCCGGCAGGGGTCTGACATTCCTGTCCTGTGCAAACTACTATCCGCCTATGCGGAGAAAAAGAGAGTAACTACGGCCGATAACCTCCCGGAAGTAGGTAACCTCCCCTTTGTTCCGCTAGCTAGTGCCCTCTTTTTCCGGCAGCCATCTCGACACCTGTTCCTGTGCTCCGCATACGGCTATGTTTTTTCGTATTTTTTTCTATCTGTTGACTCCTTGGTGTCCTTGTTGTTTGTCTAATTAGGCCTTCCAACAGGTCGCATGATTATGTAGCTCGATTGGGCGATCGGGCTAAAATTAAGGCGCGATCACAATCGATTCATGGACACTCTGGGCCCTCTACTTTGGGCCCGGTAAACAACAACACCGGCCTGCAGCCTCCACTTCCTCCTCTACCTCGGTGTTTTTTTTAAGTGTGCATTTCTTCTTGTTGTTTTTTCCACAGTGACCGAGTTTCTGAAGGATTGTCCCAAGGGTCCAGCCTTGAAGGAATTCAAGTGAGTGGGTTTGCTTGTTTGCTTGTTTGTTTGTTTGTTTGTTTGGCTGGTTTCAAAGGAGGAAGGTGGTAGAATGGTTGACTCTCTCCGGACGAAGGAATGTATGAGCATTCCTACATAAAATGTATTCGGTTTCAGACGACGGAATGGAATAGCATTTTCAAGAAATAAAAATCCATCACGCGCTGTACACGTGATTTTGTGATTAGCCAAGCAGAGTGCGCTGTTCTGGGTCACTCCACAATCGAATGGTATGATTGGTCAGCCTGCCATGTGTGGCCCGTCTTGCACACACGCTGACAAAGTCACTGACCGGTCGTCTGCTTGCGTGCCAGCCTGTCAGCAAAGCGGGCTCTTCTCAAAATGTTGTGAAGCAAACAAGGCAGCGATGGCAACGTTTTAGTGTTGCCAAAGTACTTGAAATGCTCCAAACTGAATGGTCGGACATTGAAGAGGTGGATGATGATGAAGAAGAAAGCGAATTTAATGCAGAAAGCGAGCATGGGTATGGTGATTTGGGGTGAAAAATTGGCAGTATTTTCTACATATGGCAAAACTGTAAAAATAAGATGAGAAATTTGTTGGGTTTTTTTTATATGTAATAGCTCAACACATAATAAACCAGTTCTGAAAGTTTCATTTTCTTACTCTGTATTTTGTATTTTTTGTAATTTTTTTTTTCCAAACCCTTACAAATGGGCTGTTTGTGGAGAAAAGCAAGGGAGAAAACTTGTCGTCCAGAGTGAGTGAAGACGTTGATGTGCCGGTACAGTGAGCGAAGACGTTGATGTGCCGGTACAGTGAGCGAAGACGTTGATGTGCCGGTACAGTGAGCGAAGACGTTGATGTGCCGGTACAGACGTTGATGTGCCGGTACAGTGAGTGAAGACGTTGATGTGCCGGTACAGTGAGCGAAGACGTTGATGTGCCAGTACAGTGAGCGAAGACGTTGATGTGCCAGTACAGTGAGTGAAGACATTGATGTGCCAGTACAGTGAGTGAAAACGTTGATGTGCCGGTACAGTGAGTGAAGACGTTGATGTGCCGGTACAGTGAGGGAAGACGTTGATGTGCCAGTACAGACGTTGATGTGCCAGTACAGTGAGTGAAGACGTTGATGTGCCGGTACAGTGAGTGAAGACATTGATGTGCCGGTACAGTGAGTGAAGACGTTGATGTGCCGGTACAGTGAGTGAAGACATTGATGTGCCGGTACAGTGAGGGAAGACATTGATGTGCCGGTACAGTGAGGGAAGACGTTGATGTGCCAGTACAGACGTTGATGTGCCGGTACAGTGAGTGAAGACGTTGATGTGCCGGTACAGTGAGTGAAGACGTTGATGTGCCGGTACAGTGAGTGAAGACGTTGATGTGCCGGTACAGACGTTGATGTGCCAGTACAGTGAGTGAAGACGTTGATGTGCCGGTACAGACGTTGATGTGCCAGTACAGTGAGTGAAGACGTTGATGTGCCGGTACAGTGAGTGAAGACGTTGATGTGCCGGTACAGTGAGCGAAGACGTTGATGTGCCGGTACAGACGTTGATGTGCCGGTACAGTGAGGGAAGACGTTGATGTGCCAGTACAGACGTTGATGTGCCGGTACAGACGTTAATGTGCCGGTACAGTGAGTGAAGACGTTGATGTGCCAGTACAGTGAGTGAAGACGTTGATGTGCCAGTACAGACGTTGATGTGCCAGTACAGTGAGTGAAGACGTTGATGTGCCAGTACAGTGAGTGAAGACGTTGATGTGCCGGTACAGACGTTGATGTGCCAGTACAGTGTGTGAAGACGTTGATGTGCCAGTACAGTGAGTGAAGACGTTGATGTGCCGGTACAGACGTTGATGTGCCGGTACAGTGAGTGAAGACGTTGATGTGCCGGTACAGTGAGTGAAGACGTTGATGTGCCGGTACAGTGAGTGAAGACGTTGATGTGCCGGTACAGTGAGTGAAGACGTTGATGTGCCAGTACAGTGAGTGAAGACGTTGATGTGCCGGTACAGTGAGTGAAGACGTTGATGTGCCGGTACAGTGAGTGAAGACGTTGATGTGCCGGTACAGTGAGTGAAGACGGTGATGTGCGGGTACAGTGTGTGAAGACGGTGATGTGCCGGTACAGTGAGTGAAGACGTTGATGTGCCAGTACAGACGTTGATGTGCCAGTACAGACGTTGATGTGCCGGTACAGTGTGTGAAGACGTTGATGTGCCAGTACAGACGTTGATGTGCCGGTACAGTGTGTGAAGACGTTGATGTGCCGGTACAGTGAGTGAAGACGTTGATGTGCCGGTACAGTGAGTGAAGACGTTGATGTGCCGGTACAGACGTTGATGTGCCGGTACAGTGAGTGAAGACGTTGATGTGCCGGTACAGTGAGTGAAGACGTTGATGTGCCGGTACAGTGAGTGAAGACGTTGATGTGCCGGTACAGTGAGTGAAGACGTTGATGTGCCGGTACAGTGAGTGAAGACGTTGATGTGCCGGTACAGTGTGTGAAGACGTTGATGTGCCGGTACAGTGTGTGTCTCAGGATCTGGGTTCAAATCCCGCTCTCAGCCTTTCTCCCAAGTGTGACTGGAAACTCAAACTGAACATCTAGTCGTTCGGATGAGACGATAAACCCAGGTCCCTATATGCAGCACGCAGTTGGTGCACTGGAAGAGAACCCAAGGCAACAAAAGTGTTGTCCTCTGGCAAAATTCTGTGGAAGATATCCGCTCTGATAGGTACACACACATGCAAGCACACACGTGCCTACATACACACTCACATGCAAACACACACATGCATGCACACATGTGCCTACATGCACACTCACATGCAAGCACACACATGCAAGCACACACGTGCCTACATGCACACTCACATGCAAACACACACATGCATGCACACATGTGCCTACATGCACACTCACATGCAAACACACACATGCATGCACACACGTGCCTACATGCACACTCACATGCTAACACACACATGCAAGCACACACGTGCCAACATGCACACTCACATGCAAACACACACATGCATGCACACATGTGCCTACATGCACACTCACATGCAAGCACACACATGCAAGCACACACGTGCCTACATGCACACTCACATGCAAACACACACATGCAAGCACACACGTGCCTACATGCACACTCACATGCAAACACACACATGCAAGCACACACGTGCCTACATGCACACTCACATGCAAACACACACATGCAAGCACACACGTGCCTACATACACACTCACATGCAAACACACACATGCATGCACACACGCACAAACACATGCATGTGTGCACGTGCACTCACACACATCGTGGACACACATGTTACACACACACACACACACACACACTTGCACAGACACATCACACATCACACACACACAAACACACACACACACACACATGCACACACACACACACATGCACACAAATACATCACACACACACACACACACATCACACACACACACACACACACACACACACACACACACATATCACCCCTACACTCTCACCCTCTCAACCCACCTGAACTGAACTGATACAATTTGATTAAAGGGGTTTTTTTTAATAAGTTTTTTTGGGGCAGTGTGAGAATTGACCATTTAGTCAAACAGCTGTTAAACAGATTGAATAGCGATTGACACTATTTTTGGTTGTTGTTTTTTTCGGGGTGGCAGGAGGGTGTGGGGGGTGGGGGCAGGGGGGGGGGGGGGGGGGGGAGGGGCAGGGGGAGAATCAAATATAGAGTCAAACATGGACAGATAGACTGGGTGGTGCTTCGCTCAGTGGCGACACAGTGTGTGTGTGTGTGTGTGTGTGTGTGTGTGAGAGAGTGTGTGAGTGTGTGTGTGTGTGTGTGCATGTGTGTTGTGTTGTGTGTGTGTGTGTGTGTGTGTGTGTGTGTGTGTGTGAGTGTGTGTGTTTGTGCGTGCATTATAATTTTATATACAATTTATTCCCTGGATGTTTTTATAAATGTATTGTTGTACAATACCTTATGGTCTTAATGTGTGTGCATGTGTGTTGTGTGTGTGCATGTGTGTGTGTGTGTGTGTGTGCATTTTACTTTTACATGATTTATTCCCTGGATGTTTTTATAAATGTATTGTTGTACAATACCTTATGGTCTTAATGTGTGTGTGTGTGTGTGTGTGTGTGCGTGCGCGCATGTCATTTTTAGTGATATATACCTTTTTTTTTTGTTGGATGTTTTCATTTGTAAATATTGTTGTGCAATACCCTATTGTCTTAACATGAGTATGTGTGTGTGGGGAGGGGGGGGGGGGGTTAGTCTATCGTCAGCTATTAGGAATTCTTATTTGACTA
>NC_134903.1:27110425-27147925 GCF_041734735.1 Babylonia areolata
GAGTATGGCTGCCTAATGGCGGGGTAAAAAACGGTCACACCTGTAAAAGCCCACTCGTGCACATACGAGTGAACGTGGGAGTTGCAGCCCATGAACGCAGAAGAAGAAGAAGAAATGTTTGTTATGAGTTAGTTTGTTTGACAATTAATGATTTGTATCAGACATTTATTGATCTGTTTCAGACATTTATTGACTTGTATCAGACATTTCTTGATTTGTGTCAGACATTTATTGATTAGACATTTATCGATTTCTATCAGGCATTTATTGATTTATATAGTTATTCATTTATATGTGTTACCGTTTCCATGGTTGTTAATTTTTGGATTTATTTATTTATGCTAGCTTATCCTCGGTTATTTCATTATCTGTGTGTGTTACCATTTCCTCAGTAATCTATTTATTTATCTGTTTATATGTTCATTTATTTATTTGTTTGTTTGTTTGTCTGTTTATCTGTTGGTTTATTAATTTATGTCACCATTTCCACAGCTATTCATTTTTTAATTCTTCGTTTGTTTTTATTTTTATTTCAACGTTTCCTCGGTTGTTTGTTTGTTAAAATTACTGTTTCCTCAGTTGTATAGTTTATTAGTTATGGTACCATTTTCCCCGGCATGCTACTATTTCCTCAACTATTTGTTTATTTATTTTAGCATTTCTTCAGTTATTTCTGTCTTTCTTCATTCATATATTCAATAATGTTACTGTTTTTTTCATTTGGTTATTCATCTATTGATTTTATTTTGCGATTTCCTCAGTCATGTATAAGTTTATTATCATTTCTTCGGTTGTTTTTATATTTAGGTTTTCCATTGATTTACGTTGCTGTTTCCCCAGTTGTTTAATTATTCTTTTTTTTCCATTAATTCATGTTACCTTGACCTCAGTTATGTATTACTTTTTTTATTTGTTTATTCATTAATTTATGTTAATGTCATCATCGGTTATTTATTTATTCATATTTTCAGTAAATTATATTCCTTTTCCTCATTTTATTCATTCATTCATATTACCATTTCCTCATTTACTTATTTATTCAGTTATTCACATGTCACCATTTTCTGAGTATATTTATGTATCAATTTGTCTAACTGCTTCATCAGGAGTAGGTTATTAATAGATATTACTGTTTTGTCAGTTATTTTTCTGTTCATTCATTTCTTGTTATTGCTTTCTCAGTTATGTATACATTTATTTATTTATTTGTTTGTTTATTTATCTATTTATTTATCTGTGTTACTGTTTCCTCATTTATTAACTCGTCAGTTTATGTTATGGTTTCCTTGGTTACTTAATTATTTATTGTCTGCTTCATTCATGTCATCGGTTATTTACTACTTCGTTCATTCATTTAGTTAATTATTTATTTATCTATTACTTATTTATTTATTCATATATTTATGTAACCTTTTCCTCATTTATGATTCATCAGTTATGTTACAATTTCAACAGTTATTTGTTTATTTATTCATTTATTTGTTTGTCTGTTTATGTAACCGTTTCCCCATTTATTAATTCATCAATCATGTTACAATTTCAACAGTTATTTGTTTATTTATTCATTTATTTGTTTTGTGTGTGACCATTTCTTCAGTTGTTTACTTATTCATTCATTTATTTACACCCCTTCCTCCAAACCATGCACCCCCCCAGAACCCCCCCCCCTCCCCAAACACACACACACACACACACACACACACATTCTATCAACCACCACACCCCTCCCTCCAAACCCCCCCCACACATACACACACATTCTATCAACCACCACACCCCTCCCTCCAACCACCACCCCCCCCACACACACACATTCTATCAACCACCACACTCCTCCCTCCAACCCCCCCCCCCCCCCCCCCCACACACACACATTCTATCAACCACACACCCCTTCCTCCAAACCATTCCCCCCACACCCACCCACACACACACATTCTATCAACCACACATCCCTCCCTCCAAACCATCCACCCCCCCACCCCACACACCCACACACACACATTCTATCAACCACACATCCCTCCCTCCAAACCATCCCCCCCCCCCCCCCACACACACACACACATTCTATCAACCACACACACCCCTCCCTCCAAACCAATCCCCCCCCCCCACACACACACATTCTATCAACCACACACACCTCCCTCCAATCCATCCCCCCCGCACACACACATTCTATCAACCACACACACCCCTCCCTCCAAACCCCCCCCCCCACACACACACACATTCTGTCAACCACACACACACCCCTCCCTCCAAACCATCCCCCCGCACACACACATTCTATCAACCACACACACCCCTCCCTCCAACCCCCCCCCCACACACACACACATTCTATCAACCACACACACACCCCTCCCTCCAGACCATCCACCCCCACACACACACATTCTATCAACCCCCCCCCCCTCCCTCCAACCCCCCCCCCCCCCACACACACACACACACATTATATCAACCACCACACTCCTCCCTCCAAACCCCCCCCACACACACACACACACATTCTATCAACCACACACACACCCCTCCCTCCAGACCATCCACCCCCCACACACATTCTATCAACCACACACACCCCTCCCTCCAACCCCCCCCCCCACACACACACACACACACACACACATTCTATCAACCACACATCCCTCCCTCCAAACCATCCACCCCCACACACACACATTCTATCAACCACCACACCCCTCCCTCCAAACCCCCCCCCCACACACACACACACACACACATTCTATCAACCACCACACCCCTCCCTCCAACCCCCCCCTCCCCCCCCCCCCCCCACACACACACACATTCTATCAACCACACACACCCCTCCCTCCAAACTAACCCACCCACCCACCCACACACACACACACATTCTATCAACCACACACACACCCCTCCCTCCAAACCATCCACCTCCCCCCCCCCATACACACACACACACATTCTATCAACCACACACCTCCCTCCCTCCAAACCATCCACACCCTCCCCCCCCCCCACACACACACATTCTATCAACCACACACACCCCTTCCTCCAAACCAATCCCCCCCCCCCCCCGCCCCCACACACACACACATTCTATCAACCACACACACACCCCTCCCTCCAAACCATCCACCCCCACACACACACATTCTATCAACCACACACACCCCTCCCTCCAACCCCCCCACACACACACACACATTATATCAACCACCACACCCCTCCCTCCAAACCATCCCCCCCACACACACACATTCTATCAACCACCACACCCCTCCCTCCAGACCATCCACCCCCACACACACACACACATTCTATCAACCACCACACCCCTCCCTCCAAACCATCCACACCCCCACACACACACATTCTATCAACCACCACACCCCTCCCTCCAAACCATCCAGCCCCCCCCCCCACACACACACATTCTATCAACCACACACACCCCTCCCTCCAGACCATCCCCCCCACACACACACACATTCTATCAACCACCACACCCCTCCCTCCAAACCATCCACACCCCCCCACACACACATTCTATCAACCACCACACCCCTCCCTCCAGACCATCCACCCCCCCCCCACACACACACATTCTATCAACCACACACACCCCTCCCTCCAGACCATCCCCCCCCCCACACACACACATTCTATCAACCACCACACTCCTCCCTCCAAACCATCCACACCCCCACACACACACACACATTCTATCAACCACCACACCCCTCCCTCCAGACCATCCCCCCCCACACACACACATTCTATCAACTACACACCCCTCCAAACCTCCCCCCCCCCACACACACACATTCTATCAACCACACATCCCTCCCTCCAAACCATCCATACCCCCATTCATTCATTCATTCATTCATTCATTCATGCTACCTGTCTGTTCAGCATTTGTGATCTGGGCCAAGCAGGAGCTGGAGAGCTTTGTCAGCATCTTCCGTCGACAGGTGTTTGAGAGCAAGGCCAGTCTGACCACCATCGCTGAGTGCGTCCAGCTGGCCAAGAAACACTGTGCTGAGGTCTGTGTGTGTGCGTGTGTCTGTGTGTGTTGTGTCTGTGTGTGTGTGTGTGACCACCATCGCTGAGTGCGTCCAGCTGGCCAAGAAACACTGTGCTGAGGTCTGTGGTGTGAGTGTGTGTGTGTGTGTGTGCAGTTGTATGTGTGTGTGTGCAGTTGTATGTGTGTGTGTGTGATTGTGTGTGTGTGTGTGTGTGTGTGTGTGACCACCATCGCTGAGTGCGTCCAGCTGGCCAAGAAACACTGTGCTGAGGTCTGTGTGTGTGTGTGTGTCTGTGTGTGTGTGTGTCTGTGTGTGTGTGTGTGTGACCACCATCGCTGAGTGCGTCCAGCTGGCCAAGAAACACTGTGCTGAGGTCTGTGTGTGTGTGTGTGTCTGTGTGTGTGTGTGTGTGTGACAACCATCGCTGAGTGCGTCCAGCTGGCCAAGAAACACTGTGCTGAGGTCTGTGTGTGTGTGTTTGTGTGTGTGTGTGTGTGTGACCACCATCGCTGAGTGCGTCCCGCTGGCCAAGAAACACTTTGCTGAGGTCTGTGATGTCTTGTGTGTGTGTGTGCAGTTGTATGTGTGTGTGTGTGTGTGACCACCATAGCTGAGTGCGTTCAACTGGCCAAGAAACACTGTACTGAGGTCTGTATACCTTTTCTTTTCTTTGGTGTGTTTTTTAGGTGACCCAGAATTTGGGATTTTTGTTTTTTACTCTCCCTGCCTCATCTCTCTGCCGCATTTCTCTCTTAACTTACAGCGGGGGAACGTATTGGAATAATTTACCATCACGTTTAAAAAATATTACTAACCACAACAACTTTAAGCAAAATCTAAAAATGTACCTATTCACAAAAATTGACGTCACCTGAAATCCAACATTGCTTTCGACAATTCGTGAGTTCCCTCTCACTCTCTCTTGAGTGGGTGCATTTGTGTGCGTTTGTGTGTGTGTGTGTGTGTTTCATGATATTTTTTTTTCTTTTCTTCTCTTCTTCTTCCTTTTGTGGAATGGCTTTGAATTGTGAAATAATGGTATATTTTGATTGTGTTTTGATTTTGTGCTCATTTTCGCTTTTTTAGCTTTATTCCCTCTTTAGGGCGAGGGCTGGATGTAAAAAAGCATGTTACTTGCTTATCTATTACCCTCGTTAATAAAGATTTTGTCTTGTCTTGTCTGTCTGTCAGTCTCTCTCACTCTTTCTCTGTCTCTCTCTCTTTTGATGTGACCAGTGATATGTATGTATCACATATTGGTATGACTGTGGTGTGCTTGTATGCTTACGTACACCCCTTCATTAGGGGCTATGGCCTACAGTGAATAAAGTATTCGCATTTGCATTCTCTCTTCCTCTCTCGACCTCTCTGTCTCTCTCTCTGTCTCTCTCAGTGTCTCTCTCTCTCACACTCTCTTTCTCTGTATATACTTCTACACATTTAGTTAAAAAAAATTTCTTTTGCTTGATATTGACAAACACTTACGATTCATATTAACACGATTTAGATTTGGTATTTCTGAAATCAATTTACGCAGGTATCGCTATAAAAATGTTAATCATTTAGAGAACCTGTGCCCTTTGTGCAAAGAGTCAACGGAAGATGAAGTTCATTTTGTTCTGAAGTGTCCTGTATTGCATAATATTCGTGTAAAATTTATTTCAAAGAAATATTATGAACGCCCTTGTTTGTTTAAATTTTGTCTATTGATGGCATCATCTGATGACGGTGTTAAAAAAAATCTCGCATTGTACTTATATAAAAATTTAAGTTAAGAGAAATAGTATTGTCTTAATTTCTATAGTTTAATTGTGTAAGCAGTTGAATGCTTATTGCCAGTTACGGTAATATATACATATCTTGTTATCGCCTCTCATTCATATGGGGCTATGGCCTTAACTCACTCAGTACAGCCAGTCCTCTCTTCTCCTCTACACAGATCCGTCAGATGTCCAGTGGGTATCTGAATGACCCAACCTTTAGCTTCCGTCGTCAGAATTGTGGTGTTCTTTGTCAACATTCACCTCTTCAGTATAAGAGCCTTCCGCTTGCAATATTTTGATGATGGTAATTGGGCTGAAACGCTGTTAACGTCGTCTCTTTCGCCGTTCGTATGGAGAGAGTTAATGAATAAATCATCTGCATCTGCGTCTGCGTCTATCTGTACATGTACGTATATAAATGTGTGTGGAACAGATGAGCAAGATCTGGGTGTCTGTCTCTCTCTCCATCTATCTCTCTCTCTCTTTCTCACTGTCTCTCTCTGTACATGTATAAATGTATTCACAAATCAGCCCCTTCCTATCTCTGTGACTACCTTCACCTTTACACTCCATCTCGCTCACTACGATCAGCTTCAGATCCACTCTGTTTACGCACACCCAGATTCAAACTCTGGACTGTTGGCCGCTGTCTCTAGACCTTGCAGTTGGAATGAACATCATTTTTCGCTTCAAGTCTCCACACTCAGCTCTTTGAAGTCTGGTCTTAAAACCCACCTCTTCCCAAAATAGCCTCCCTTCCCTGCCTCTTCCTTGTCTTCAGTTTCTCCAGTTTTAGAGTTATGCATGCAGTGTGAATGACTGGTGCGAAAGCGCTTTGATTTGTCTATGCACAAGATTGAGCGCTATATAAATACTATTATTATTATTATTATTATGATGTAGAGATATATATATATACATATAAATGTATGTGTGTGTGTGTGTGTATGTGTGTGGTGTGTGTGTGTGTGTGTAAGAGAGAGAGAGTCTCTGTGTGTGTGTGTCTGTGTCTGTGTCTGTGTCTCTGTGTGTGAGACTGTGTGTGTGTGTATGCGTGCATACGTGTATGTTTTTCTTTAACGCACACACACATACACACACACACACACACACACACACATTCGCCTCTTCCGCCTCCTCCCTCCCCTCTCTAAACACCCTTTCACTAAGACCCCCTTCCCAGACACACGGACCACACCTCAGTTAAGTCTTCCTGCAGACTGAATGATGATGTATGCATGAACACGGCACGCTGTAGCCTCCATGTCAGATCTGTGTGTGTGTGTGTGTGTTTGTTTTATCGAAATTTCAAAAGTGGATTTGGTAGAGAAAAATATGTAAGTCAAATGCCTGATAATTATGTTATCAGCTTCTTCAGATTTCGAAGTAGTAATCATAAACTGGAAATAGAAACAGGGAGACACAAAGGCATACCACGAGAGTTACCGTTTTGTAAGGTTTGTAACATATCTGTGATTGGTGATGAGTTTCATTTTATAATGGAATTTCCCAATTATGATTAGTTACGAAACAGATATGTTCCTAAAAAATATTTGTCTCCAAAATCGGTTTTTAATTTTTGTAATATGCTCAAAGGAGGCAAAAAAGTCATTTTCGCTGTAAGTAAGATGATTAGATTTGCAAATGTTGCCTAGTTATACTTTTGGAGTTAAAAGACATTTGTGTTTTCTCAACTTTTATATGACATTGTTGTGTATTTGGAAATGTTTGTTCTGGGCAGGAAAAGATCATTTTGCAGTAATCCTCCATACTCCAATAGGAGTGAAAGGATAATTAAAACTTGAAACTTGTGTGTGACAGCTGAGCAAGATCGGAGTGGACCTGGAGTTCTCCCTGGCCACCATGATGGACTCTCCCATCCAGCCGGTCATCGAGGAGACCCGCGACCAGATGGTGGAGGGCATCAGGTACAGGGCACAGGTGGGTGGCCATTGTGGGTGGTGTGTGTGTGTGGGGGTGGGGGGGGGGTGTTTGTGTGTGTGTGGTGTGTGTGTGTGGGGGGGCGGGGGGTGTGTGTTTGTCTGTGTGTGTGGGTGTGTTTGTACGTGTGTGCTTGCATGTTTGTGTGTGTTTGTCTGTATGTGTGGGTGTGTTTGTAGGTGTGTGCATGCATGTATGTATGTGTTTGTGTGTGCGTGTGTGAGTGTGCATGTGTGTGTGTGTGTGTGTGTGCACAACACATATGAATCCACTGTCCTGATGGCCCAAAATGCTACGGAACTTTTAACCTTAAGCTGATAATGCAGAGGGTTTGCTCTTGGTATCAAGCGGTCACCGCTGGCTTTTTCTTCTCTCCCAAGGACGAGATGTGGAGACCCATGAACCAGCAAACAAAGGAGGACTGTGACAAGTTTGTTGTGGAGATGAAAACGCTGGGTTTTGACATCAGGCAGTATGTTTTTGGTGAGTTCTTGTGTGTGTGTGTCTGTCTGTCTGTCTGTCTGTCTGTGTGTGTGTGTGTGTGTTTCTCTGTGTGTGAGATTGTGGGAAATTTGTTGTGGAGATGAAAACGCTTGGTTTTGACATCAGGCAGTATATTTTTATTGAGTTCTTATGTGTGTGTGTGTATGTGTATATTGTTTGTGTGTGTGTGTGTTGTTGGTGTGTGTGTGTGTGTATGCATTGTGGTTTTGTGGTGAGTGTGTGTGTGTGTGTGCACGTAAACAGTATGTTTTTGGTGAGTTGTTGTTGTTGTGTGAGTGTGTGCATGCGTGTATGTGTGTGTGTGTGTGAATCAGAATCATATATATATGTCATGAAAATCGTATATAAATGTTAACAGACTCAGAAATAAAGGGTAAAACTAACAGAAGTAGTAGAAGTCTTCAGTTTAATGTCTTTCCACTGGAAGTGATATTAGACAGGGTGAAGACGGGCGCAATAGCCGAGTGGTTAAAGCGTTGGACTGTCAATCTGAGGGTCCCGGGTTCGAATCACGGTGATGGCGCCTGGTGGGTAAAGGGTGGAGATTTTTACGATCTCCCAGGTCAACATATGTGCAGACCTGCTAGTGCCTGAACCCCCTTCGTGTGTATATGCAAGCAGAAGATCAAATACGCACGTTAAAGATCCTGTAATCCATGTCAGCGTTCGGTGGGTGGGAACAAGAACATACCCAGCATGCACACCCCCGAAAATGGAGTATGGCTGCCTACATGGCGGGGTAAAAACTATCATGCACATAAAAGCCCACTCGTGTGCATACGAGTGAACGCAGAAGAAGAAGAAGACAGGGTGAAAAAAGGGTATGGGGTAGTTTCTGTGTGTGTCCGTATGTATGTGTGTGTTTGTGTGTGTGTTAGAATGTTGGGCAAAAACCAAGAACAGAAGCAAAATGGTGGGAAAAGCCAGCATCAGACAACATTAACTTTTACAAATGTCCATTGGTACTGCTCATCAAACCTTCTGCAACAGCAGATAACATATTGAAATGGTCAAAAATACATTGAAATGAACTCGGGAGTAAATGATAAAACCAACCGAACAGAATATTATGTGTGTAAGTCTTGTGAAACAGTCATACTAATTCTGCTGGTAGAAGTTTTGCAGGATTGTATGTACACATTGTGACTGACTGTATTGAAAAATCAAAATGCGTGGGTTCTAACTTTTTATTGTTCAGTAAAACTTCTGGTAAGTAATTATGTGTATTGTATTGTATAGTATAGTATTGTATTGCTTTTTTTCGTCATAACAGATTTCTCTGTGTGAAATTTGGGCTGCTCTTCCCAGGTAGAGTGCATTGCTACACTGAGAGCGCCAGCCATTTGAAATGTTTTTTTCCTTGCTGGTATTTTGTTTTTCTATCAAAGTTGATTTTTCTGCAGAATTTTGCCAGGAACAACCCTGTTTTTGCCGTGGGTTCTTTTACGTGCGCTAAGTGCATGCTGCACACAGGACCTTGGTTTATCGTCTCATCTGAATGACTTGCATCCAGACCACCACTCAAGGTCTAGTGGAGGGGGAGAAAATACCGGCGACTGTGGGATTTGAACCAATGCACTCAGATTCTCTCGCTTCCTGGGTGGATGCGTTACCTGTAGGCCATCACTCCACACTGTGTAAGACATTCACATCTTTTCTCTTCTCCGTCAGATGGGTGCTTCATAGCGTTGACGCCGACCACGGTGCAGTTTGCCAAATCCAGCATAACCCTGGCCGACGACCTCCTTCGGCTGTACACCATAGAGCTGGAGCCGCTCATCGCCGTCGCCATAGAGACCGTCTTCAAGGCCCAGATGTCGCAGTTCCAGAGTGCCTTGAAGTCAGACAAGTTCCAGTCAGAGGTGGGAGGAATTTGATGGTGAATGAATGAAACGGATACTTTTACAGCGCCTATTATCCTCGATCTTATATCACAGATTGTCATAAGTTTACATTTGGGCCAACAGCAAAGTGAGAGCTGTATTATCAATGGTTTCTCCAGTCAATGGTAAACCAGTTACAGCTTAGTCTTTTGTGAAGGACTATGACTCTCAAACTAGGAGGCAAAATTGCACTGGCTCTTAGTGCTGCAGCCTTGTGGGCTAGTTGGCCTTTGGGAACCATCCCAACGCCGACTATCCTAAAACCCTCTTGGCCGAGAGAGTGGGGATGTACTTGGGCAAGACACTCTCCACTATAATCAAATTCTAGCCCAAATAGTCAGGACAGCAGTTGCCTCCTCTGCTGTTCTGATGGTCCTAGTTGGACACGACTGACTATCATATGTATATATACATCCTCGATCGGAGACTAAACTCTAAGCACTTTACAAACACGGAGTCATTTGCACAACAGGCTGCCTACCTGGGTAGAGCTGACTGACGGCTGCCATTGAGTGCTCATCATTCGTGTCCTGTGTCATTCAATCATTGTTCAGTCATGCACACGTACACATTCACACATTTAACATTTTAATTCTTTAACAAATAGTAAAGAGTGGTAACTCTCTCCATTACACAAGGTACACAATTTCAAGTCAGTGATGCTTACACTATCAATTCAGCTAGCACACATGTAAATAAAAGGTACATTGGAACAAACCCAGACACTTCCTCAAAAAAGGAAGCGCCAGGGCCCGCCCTTATACCAATCATTTGACATGTGCACACAGCAGCAAAGACAGAAGAAATGTGCAAACACAAATTAGCTTTTATTTAAGACTGGCATCGCCTCTTTAATCCAGAATAAGCCACACAGAACACATGGACAATACAGAACAAACACATGGTATAACATTTTGTTTCTTTACCCCCCCATGTAGGCAGCCATACTCCGTTTTTAGGGGCGTGCATGTTGTTCTTGTTTCCATAGCGCACCAAACGCTGACGTGGATTACAGGATCTTTAGCTTGCGTATTTGATCTTCTGCATGCATATACACACGAAGGGGGTTCAGGCACTAGTGGGTCTGCACATATGTTGACCTAAGACATCGGAAAAATCTCCACCCTTTACCTGCAAGGTGCCCTTACCAAGATCTGAACCCGGGATCCTCAGATTGTAAGTCCAACGCTTTAACCACTTGGCTATTTTGCCTGTCTAGCCCAGATTTGCAGATTTGGATTTTTTTTTTTTTTTTTTTTTTTTTTTTTTTTTTTTTTTTAGTTGTCCCATCATCAGCACCGTTTCAGTGCCATTACTCCCATGCCACTCATTGTGAGTCCCCCGTTCACGGCCACACATGGGTTCATCTATCCCAGTGCCGGCAGTCCACAGGGAACCATCAGTGTCAGGTGGCTTTGGTTGGTGACGGTTAACACTGCTTGAGAGGACTGGGCCCTGCCTTCCTGTGCCGAGCCCTGGACACAGTGGACATGAATTCACTGCCTTCCTGTGCCCCAGCCCTGGACACAGTGGACATGAATTCACTGCCTTCCTGTGCCAAGCCCTGGACACAGTGGATATGAATTCACTGCCTTCCTGTGCCGAGCCCTGGACACAGTGGATATGAATTCACTGCCTTCCTGTGCCCAGCCCTGGACACAGTGGACATGAATTCACTGCCTTCCTGTGCCGAGCCCTGGACACAGTGGACATGAATTCACTGCCTTCCTGTGCCGAGCCCTGGACACAGTGGATATGAATTCACTGCCTTCCTGTGCCGAGCCCTGGACACAGTGGATATGAATTCACTGCCTTCCTGTGCCAGCCCTGGACACAGTGGACATGAATTCACTGCCTTCCTGTGCCGAGCCCTGGACACAGTGGATATGAATTCACTGCCTTCCTGTGCCCAGCCCTGGACACAGTGGATATGAATTCACTGCCTTCCTGTGCCGAGCCCTGGACACAGTGGACATGAATTCACTGCCTTCCTGTGCCAAGCCCTGGACACAGTGGATATGAATTCACTGCCTTCCTGTGCCGAGCCCTGGACACAGTGGACATGAATTCACTGCCTTCCTGTGCCGAGCCCTGGACACAGTGGACATGAATTCACTGCCTTCATGTGCCAAGCCCTGGACACAGTGGATATGAATTCACTGCCTTCCTGTGCCCCAGCCCTGGACACAGTGGACATGAATTCACTGCCTTCCTGTGCCAAGCCCTGGACACAGTGGATATGAATTCACTGCCTTCCTGTGCCCCAGCCCTGGACACTGTGGATATGAATTCACTGCCTTCCTGTGCCCCAGCCCTGGACACAATGGATCTGAATTCACTGCCTCCCTGTGCTGAGCCGTGGACACAGTGGATATGAATTCACTTCCTTCCTGTGCTGAGCCCTGGACACAGTGGATATGAATTCACTGCCTTCCTGTGCCGAGCCCTGGACACAGTGGATATGAATTCACTGCCTTCCTGTGCCGAGCCCTGGACACAGTGGATATGAATTCACTGCCTTCCTGTGCCCAGCCCTGGACACAGTGGATATGAATTCACTGCCTTCCTGTGCCCAGCCCTGGACACAGTGGATATGAATTCACTGCCTTCCTGTGCCGAGCCCTAGACACAGAGACACATTAGACTTTGTGAGTTTTATGCATTGTGTTTTTTATAATATTAATGATTCTGCTTTGTGTTTCGACTATTTTTTAGATGCTTTCTTGTTTCACTTTAGGTACTGAATAGTAAAGCGCTTAGAGCTTGGTCATGCTTGTATTATAGCGCTATATAAAAACTTTTTTTTTTTTTTTTTTTTTCTTTTTTTCATTTTCTTCCCTTTCGATTCCAGAGAAGCACTATCGTGAAGAGCGCACAGTTTGTGGGAGAGAAGGTGATGGGACGGGTGTTCGCCATGTACCAGCAGAGCAACCGAGCCCTGCCACAGCAACTGCAGACGGTGCAGATGAACTTCCGCCAGCTCAAATGATGGACGGTTTGGGGCTGATCCGCTTGTTTGGCACCCCTCCCCCTCCCTTACCCCCACCCTCTGGCCACTCTTCCTCCCCCTCCTCCCCCACACACCCACTTCCAGTCACCCCCACACCCCCACTTCTGCCATTCCACCCCCACCCCCCCCTCCCCCCTATCCCCCTCCGTTCAGACAATGTGTAAAACTTGATGGTTCAGTTCATTTATAAACAGTGACGTTTCAGGCGATGTGTGAACTGTGACGTTTCAGACAATGTGTAAAATATGATGTCAGACAATGTGTAAGATGTCATGTTTCAAAGAATGTGTAAGATATGACGCTTCAGATTATGTGCATGCTGTAATGTTTCAAAACGACATGTAAAACGTGACATTTCAATCAACGTGTGAAATATGATGTTTCAGATTATGTGTAAAACACAGTGTTTGAAACAACATGTAAAACCTGATGTTTTAGAAAACGTGTAAAAACTTGACGTTTCGGTTAATGTGCAAACTGTGGCGTTTCACATAATGTGTAAAATGTGATGTTTCAAAATTGAAGACTATTACTGCCACATGTAAAATGTGACGTTTTGGATAATGTGTTTACTGTAATGTTTCAAACGACATGTAAAATATGATGTTTCAGACATGTAAAATGTTATGTTTCTGATAATGTGTAAAACCTGATGTTTTAGACAATGTGTAAAACCTGATGTTTCGGACAGTATGTAGAACGCGACAATGTTTCAGACAACACGTAAAACTCAACAACGTTTCAGCTGGAAGTTTACATGTGGAGGTGTTATCTCCCTTTCCTTACCAGTAGAGTGATGGCCCAGAGGTAACGCGTCCACCCAGGAAGCGAGAGAATCTGAGCGCGCGCTGGTTCGAATCCCACAGTCCCCAGTTTCTTCCCCCCCTCCACTTGACCTTGAGTGATGGTCTGGACGCTAGTCATTCAGAAAAGACGATAAACCGAGGTCCTGGGTGCAGTGTGCTTTTAGCGCACGTAAAAGAATCCAAGGCAATAAAAGGGTTGTCCCTGGCAAATTCTGTAGAAAAATCAACTTCGATAAGAAAAATAAAATTGCAAGCAGGACAAAATTTTTGTTTAAATTGCAAGGAGGAAAAAATACCAAAAAGTGGGCGGTACTCTCAGTGTAGCAACGTGATCTCCCTGGGGAGAGCAACCCGAATTTCACACACAGAGATCTGATGTGACAAAAAAGAAATACAATACAATGCAATGCAAAACAATACAGTACAAAACATACAATACAATACAATACAATACAATACGGACACTCGACTTTTTCAGTGACTGCCTGACCTACTGACCACAGCATACAGTTATGTCTGCATGTCTGGCTGGACGTTGTCTGCTGTGTCGTGGTTTACTCCACTGAAGCCTGTGTATTTCGGTTCATTATATATAGCATTGCTTTCATCGCAAGTTTTATCTGGTGTTGACGCAGTGATTGAAATCATGATTGGAAAATGCTTTGCTGGGAAAAAAAACTGGTGTTGGATTTACTGAGAGAGAGAAAAAACAAAACAACGCCCGGTGCATGACTGATTATTAGTTTACGCAACACAACAACTTTTAGTGGATGTCATCCAGATGTTCTTCGTATCTTTATCTTTTTTTTTTTTTTTGGCTGCCCCATCATCTGCACCGTTTCAGTGGCATTACTCACACGCCACTCATTTAGATTCCTCCATACATGGCCACACCCGGGTTTGTCCGCCACAGTTCCAGCGTCGGCAGTCCGCAGGCAACCATCAATGTTAGGTCGCCAGAAGGCCACACACCAGAGGAGACCCTGCACTGCTGCTGAGTCACTTCGGCGGTGTTTAGTGGTGCCTGTTCTGATTTAACTCGTACCTTTTATCTCCTTTGGTTTTGGATGCAGTGTATATCAGATCGTTCTTAGTTTAGGGTGTGATCACTTACCTCTTTCAGCAGGCCGCCGTGAAGCGATAACCACCATGCGCTCACCACAACTCAGCCATTCTGAGACAAGCTGCTGACGGGCGCCATAGCCGAATGGTTAAAGCGTTGGACTTTCGATCTGAGGGTCCCGGGTTCGAATCACGGTGACGGCGCCTGGTGGGTGAAGGGTGGAGATTTTTACGATCTCCCAGGTCAACATATGTGTAGACCTGCCAGTGCCTGAACCCCCTTCGTGTGTATACGCAAGCATAAGATCAAATACGCACGTTAAAGATCCTGTAATCCACGTCAGCGATCGGTGGGTTATGGAAACAAGAACATACCCAGCATGCACACCCCCGAAAGCGGAGTATGGCTGCCTATATGGCGGGGTAAAAATGGTCATACACGTAAAAAGCCCACTCGCGTATATACGAGCGAACGTGGGAGTTGAAGCCCACGAACGCAGAAGAAGAAGAAGAGACGAGCTGAGAATGGGAAAAAGCTTTGGTGGCTTTTACCGCATGACAGAAGCCCCCCCCCCCCCCCCCCCCCTCCCATCCAACACACACTGACTCAGCTGAGCTCTACGCATCGACTCAGCAGAATGTGACTGAGTCCCTCTATGAGGTCACTAGGTAGAACAGGGGTGAGAAGGTCTGATATTAATCGTAGTCGACTCAGTATGTAGAACCATATTGAGGATTGATATAATAATAATCATAATCTATCATCGTCATTATAATCATATGAGAGGATATTTGGTACTCCCAATCTAATGATACAAAAAAACCTGAGTGTTTACAATGAAAACCACAAGACATATACAGACTAAAAAAATTAAAAAAAGGAAAAATTTTCTATATCCAAAAATTTACCCACCAGGTAATTCTGCCCGCTAAGAATAAAGTGAATCACATCAGAGAAGCTGGAAGAATAATAATGCTCATGTCGGAAAGAAGTCAGAAAATGGATAGTCAGATCCTGAGGTGGTGTGTGTGAATGTGAAGTGACTGACGGAGAGACAGAAAGACACAGCTGGAAGGTATTGAGAATATGGATGTTAAGTGAGATCAACTGAATGTCCATCTGAAAGAAGTGAGACATGAAGCTACAGCATGTTGTGTACATCTCAGCGTTGTTCTTAAGCAGATACACAGAATGTCCAATAGTGTGTGTGTGCGTGTGTGTGTGTGTGCGTGCACAAGTGTGTGTCTGTGTGTCTATGTCCACGTCTGTGTGGTTGTGTGTTCCTGTGCTTTTTTTGTATTTTCTTTCCAAGAGCTGATAGCAGGTGTCATGATTTGAAGAACCAGTGCCTGAGTTAAGTGTTTTCAAGACCGGCATGAAATCAGGGTGAAAAGCCTGAAGGGTTCCTCGAACTGGCAGTGAGACCATTCCTCCTCCTCCTCCTCCTCCTCCTCGTTCGGCAGATGGACACCCCAAATGAAGGCAGCTGTACACTGCACGTCCTCCACACAGCCGTAGAGCTGAGTCACTGGAGTTGGGTTATCATCGTCATCGTCGTCTGCCTCCTCCTCCTCCGTCTTCTTCTTCCTCCTTCTGCTCCTCTTTCTTCTTCTTCTCGTTCGTCAGATGGACACCCCAGTTTCCATGATGAAGGCAGCTGTACACTGCAGGTCCCCCACACAGCCGTACACTGCAGGTCCCCCACACAGCTGTACACTGCAGGTCCTCCACACAGCCGTACACTGCATGTCCTGCACACAGCCATAGAGTTTCCAGGTGACTGGGAATGGGTGGGGCCAGTACCCCTTCCTGAGCACCTCATGGAGGGGGCAGAACTGCAGCAGGTGATGTGTTGTCTGGCTGTCAGTCCCACAGGGGCACCGTGCTGAGTGACCAACGCGGGATTTAAGTGTCTTCTTCTTCTTCTGCGTTCACTCGTATGCACACGAGTGGGCTTTTACGTGTATGACCGTTTTTACCCCGCCAATGTAGGCAGCCATACTCCGTTTTCGGGGGTGTGCATGCTGGGTATGTTCTTGTTTCCATAACCCACCGAACGCTGACATGGATTACAGGATCTTTAACGTGCGTATTTGATCTTCTGTTTGCATATACACACGAAGGGGGTTCAGGCACTGGCAGGTCTGCACATATGTTGACCTGGGAGATCGTAAAAATCTCCACCCTTTACCCACCAGGCGCCGTCACCATGATTCGAACCCGGGACCCTCAGATTGACAGTCCAATGCTTTAACCACTCGGCTATTGCGCCCGTCATTTAAGTGTCTAAGTGGTGGTTTAAGAGGTTGTGGCCTGTCGAGTCTGAACACTGACACCTGCCGAGTCAGCAGGTGGTAGGGGTCTGTCCTTTCGTGGTGTGGAAGCTGTTGCCTCCTGACCAGTTTCTGACCACCTGGCAGTCCACAGATGATGACCCTGTCAGCAGTCAGGTAGGTAAAGCCTTGGGCGTTCAGTCAACGGGCCCTGGGTTCAAATCTTGCTGGGTAAAGGGTGAAGATTTTTTTGATTTTTTTTCAATCTCCAAGGTCAACAGATGCGCAGACCTGCTTGCACCTGGACCTATTTCGTGTGTACACGCACGCAGAAGATGATATGCACACGTTAAAGATCCTGTAGTCTATTTCAGTGTTCCGCTGGTTATAGAAAAAAAGAACATTCCCAGCATGTATACCCCTGAAAATGGTGTATGGCTGTCTACATGATGGGATAAGAATAATCATGCAGGTCAAGCTTTTGTATGTGTTTTGTGTGTGTGTGTGTGTGTGTGTGTGTACATAATGGGTGTGTGTCACAGTATGTAATTGTGTGTGCTTGCAATGCTTGTCAGTGTGAAGCACATTTGTGTATACATGTTCTTATCTTTATGTGCCCATGTGCAAGTGTAGATGTGCTTATTCTGAGACTGTGATGTCAACATTCAGATGTGTATGAATATTCCAGTATGTTTTGTATTCTTGTAAAACTTATACTTTTCATCCTTATTTATTAAAACGAAAGCGTCAGGAGCTGACCATTTGATTGTGTTTTTGTTTTTATCTATGTATCTGTCTGTCTATATGTCCATCTAACTATCTGTCTATCAATCTGTCAATGTTCTAGTTTGTTTTCTGGGTCTTAATAACCAAAAAATGCAACAGGTAGATAGATAGATGGATAAGTAAATAGATAAACAAGCTTATGAAAATACAGTCCTCAGCAGTGAGACCATTTGACCTGCCATGTTTTGTTCCATAGTCAGTTTGAGCTTTTTGTGTGGGCCTTTTTGTTTGGCTGTGTTGGATTTTTTTTTGTGGGGGCGGGGGGGGGGGGGGGGGGGGGAGGTAGGAGGAGTGGAGTGTGTGTGTGTGGGGAGGGGGGTGTTGAATTTAGTGTTGTTCTGCATTCCTACCACATGTCAGTTCAGAAACATTGTTGTTTTTTGTTGATTTTATTTATTTGTTCATTTTTGACTCACTTGTGTAAACAAAGTGAGTCTGTGTTTCAACCCGGTGTTCGGTTGTCTGTGTGTGTGTGTGTGTCCGTGTGTCTGTGTGTCCGTGGTAAACTTTAACATTGACATTTTCTCTGCAACTACTTTGTCAGTTGACACCAAATTTGGCATAAAAATAGGAAAAATTCAGTTCTTTCCAGTCATCTTGTTTAAAACAATATTGCGCCTCTGGGATGGGCACAAAAAAATAAAGAATGAAGCCTAATTATATGCAAACTGCATTTACTGTTATATTTATAATTTTTGTATTCTCTAAACTTGGCACTTTGATCTGATATTCTGACCCAACAGCCAGAGCAGTCATTATTATCATTTTTTGTTCAAACAGGAACTTCTTTTGCTAAGCATGGAATTTTTATTTATTTTGCAAACGTTTTGGTGCAGGTAGTAAACAAGCAAGGAAAATTACTCTGTAATTAATGCTAGGGGACTTAATTTATCACAAGTGAGTCTTGAAGGCCTTGCCTCTCTCGTTTTTTTTTTCATATTCTTGTTTCTTAGAGCCTATAATACAAATGTACAGTATTATTATTATTATTAATGGTGATGATGTGGAGAAAGAAGATCATACAAAGGTCAGGTCAGTTTTGTCATATTCGTGCTCAAACAGACCGGTGGCTGGGGTGAAGTAATTATGCCCCGTTTAATTAGTTACATTCTGGCTTTTAGGCCCAACACTCGGCTCATATCACAGATTGACATAAGTTTTACATTTGGGCCAACAGCAAAGTGAGAGCTGTATTATCAATGGTTTTTCCAGTCAATGGAAAACCATTTACAGCTTAGTCTTTTGTGAAGGACTATGACTCTCAAACTAGGAGGCAAAATTGCACTGGCTCTTAGTGCTGCAGCCTTGGGGGCTAGTTGGCCTTTGGGAGCCATCCCAACGCCGACTGTCCTAAAACCCTCTTGGCCGAGAGAGTGGGGATGTATTTGGGCAAGACACTCTCCACTATAATCAAATTCTAGCCCAAATAGTCGGAACAGCAGTTGCCTCCTCTGCTGTTCTGATGGTCATAAATGGACACGACTGATTATCATATATACATTGTGGCTTTATGTTGACACCTGCCTCAGGTGAAATGGTTCAACGTCCCATAGCATTCTACTGCCATCGGGGCAGTTAATTCATATCCACTGCGTCTAAGGCTCTGAAAGGTTCTGTCTGATACTATGTATACAGCCCAACAAAAAGATGTTCGTAGCTGAGAGACCCTGCCTCTCAACACACACATACGCAACACAACACATATGCACATACAAGGCAGAAAAAATAAAGGGTTATGTATCATAGTATATCGTCTTATGTGAACTGTATTATAATTTGTGTGGTTGGGTGCGTGTGTGTGTGTGTGTGTGTGTGTGTGTGCCATGGTTTGTGTGTGTGTGTGTTTGGTTGGTTGTGAGTGTGGTTGTGTGAGTGTGTATGTGTGTTTGAGGGGGTGTTATTGTTTTCATTGTTGTAGTCCACTGAATGTGTTTGGTTAAAGGTTTTCTTTTTTTTTCTTTTTTTTTTACATTGTGCGCTGTAATCTTTTTGTTCTGCTACTGTGCTAATGTAGCTTATGTAGTAATCCAGTATGGGGATCAATTCATTTTGTTTTACTCTGTAAGACCATGAACTGGTCTCACACACACACACACACACACACACACACACAAATCACAAAGAACAGATGAATCTTTATTCTTGCACTCTCAAATACTGACACTATGGGTGAATTTATGCAGACAGATAACTGGCCATACAATTCAAAATGGACCTTTAGCAATGATTTTTTTCTGCTCCATAATCCAATAACCAAATTACAAATGAATTCAAACCAACCACTACAAGAGTTTGTAATAATAATAATAATAAAGATATTCCAGTGTCTAAACGAGACAAAAACCCTTACCAACAGCTCTATGACACATTGAATGCTGAAATCCCTCCCCCCTCACCTACACATACCCTAACCACCTCACCCCCCTCCCCTCCACACCTCAGGCCAAAACAAAATCACCTTCACCTTCACCTATCCCGTAGTCTTGTGGACCATTGGGGCGCCACAGGTGATCTGGCAACCAGCATCCTCCAATCCTCTCGGTTTTCTGACCTCCTGATTGTATCGCTCAACCTCAAGCCCGTCCATTCTGGGATGTTGTCCTCCCATCTCTTCCTCTGTCTGCCTCTCCTTCTCCCCCCCTGCACTGTGCCCTGCAGGAATGTCTTGGCAAGCCCTGATGATCTCATGACATGGCCATACCATTTGAGCTTGGGTCTCTTGACCAAGGTCAACAGGTCTTCATAGGGCCCAATGACTTGCCTGGTTCTGTTTCGAACTTCTTCGTTCGTGTTTGTTTTTGTTTTTTAAGATCATATAAACAAAATCAACCAGTTTACATATCAATCAATCAAACAAAATGCAGTGAGGCCTTCTAAAGAAACTGAACTGAACTGTTTACAGTGCACCCAACTGCACCGAACAATGTCCTGGTTGGGAGACCACCAAGAAAACACCTGTTACATGAAGCCAAACCACGACATCACACTGAAACGTCCAAGAGAGATAATCCATGAGAGATAATCGGCTATATTCACATTTCTACCCTTTTTAGACACCTTTCTAATCTCGACAACTTCATTTTAAAATCCTCTACTATAGTCGACAAACTTATATACAAAAAATTATATATATATATAATTAACATATGTTTTGTACTGCAGATGGGTAAAAATGTTAATTATAATATAAGAATGTCGAACCAGAGATGATGCACAAGTTTGTCAGAAACAGGTATACCCATTTGGGTAGATTTTATTTCTGACTTCAACATCGAAGAGTGGACGGGTAAAAATGTTAATATTGCCAGATAATCCATAAAATAAGGTCAATGGAGAAGATAATAATAATAACAAGGCACCATTACTATTCATTTTGTTGTTTCAAAGCACTGGTAGGTTGTTGCTGTTGTTGTTTTTAAAGACGTAATTCCATGACATGCATCTTCCATCTAATCTACTGGCAAGATTAAATAAAGGAGGATAAAAGCCTCAACACAACTATGTTTACACACCATACACAATCAAATAGCACACTCACACACACACTCTCTCTCTCTCTCTCTCTCTCACACACACACACACACACACACACACACACAGCGCCCCAAACTGTCCAGCCAATTCCTATTTTATCGCATGACAAAACAGAAAAAATATATCCATAAATACATAATCTATCAAAAACAAAACAAAAAAGACAAAAAACAACCCCCCCACCCTAAAAAAAAAAAAAAAAAAAAAAAAAACACAAAAAAACCCCATGATCCATAAAAAAAACATATTCCATCGAAACAATATAATACACAAAAAGCAAAATCCACTAACAACACATCTATAAAAACAAGAACAACCATAGTCCATTAAAAAGAACTCTGTGGTGGAGTGATGGCCTGGAGGTAACGTGTACACTTACACACATATCCACTACTTCATTCATCTTTATTGTTTTCTTTTTTCTTCTTTCATTGGGGTGGAATCACACAAAAAGAAAGGACATTTAAAAAAATAAAGAGAAATCAAAAAGCTTTTTTTTTACCTGGCCTAAAAAATGTGAAATAGGAAAATGTCGGGAAGTGGGAAAGAAGCTTTGGTGAAGTTCAAAGAGAGAGAAAGAGAGAGGGGGAAAGAGAGAGAGGGGGGGGAAAGAGAGAGAGAGGGGAAAGAGAGAGAAAGAGAGGGGGAAAGAGAAAGAGGGGGGGGAAAGAGAGAGGGGGAAAGAGAGAGAAAGAGAGAGGGGGAAAGAGAGAGAGAGGGGGGGGAAAGAGAGAGGGGAAAGAGAGAGAAAGAGAGGGGGAAAGAGAAAGAGGGGGGGGAAAGAGATAGGGGGAAAGAGAGAGAAAGAGAGAGGGGGAAAGAGAGAGAGAGGGGGGGGAGAGAAAGAGGGGAAAGAGAGAGGGGGGAAGAGAGAAAGAGAGAAGGGGAAAGAGAGGGGGGAAAAGAGAGAGAAAGAGAGAGGGGGAAAGAGAAAGAGAGGGGGGAAAGAGAAAGAGAGAAGGGGAAAGAGAGGGGGGAAAGAGAGAGGGGGAAAGAGAGAGAGAAAAAAAAAGACAGAAAGAGAGAGGGGGAAAGAGAGAGAGGGGAAAGAGAGAGGGGGGGAGAGAGAGAGGGGGAAAGAGAGAGAGAGAGGGGGAAAGAGAAAGAGAGGGTGAAAGACAGAGACAGAGAAAGAGAGGGGGGAAAGAGAGAGAGAAAGGGGGAAAGAGAGAGGGGGAACGAGAAAGAGAGGGGGAAAGAGAGAGAGAGAAAGACAGAGAAAAAGAGAGAGGGGGAAGAGAGAGAGAGAGAGAGAGAAAAAAAGACAGAGAAAGAGAGAGGGGGAAAGAGAGAGAGGGGGGAAAGAGAGAAAGACAGAGAAAGAGAGAGGGGGAAAGAGAGAGAGAGAGAGAAAAGACAGAGAAAGAGAAAGGGGGAAAGAGAGAAAGAGAGAGGGGGAAAGAGAGAGAGAGGGGGGGAAGAGAGAAAGAGAGAGGGGGAAAGAGAGAGAGAGAGGGGGGGGGAAAGAGAGAGAAAGACAGAGAGAGAGAGAGACAGAGAAAGAGAGGGGAGTGACAAACCAAAAGATGAAGGAAAACATTCTTAGGAAAAAAAAAAAAAAAGAAGAAAATATTATGAATATACTGAATAAAACAAAAAAACAAACTATAAAATGAAAATAGAAAAAAAAAAAAAAAAAAGAAAAAAAAAAAAAAAAGAATACTTTCAAACAGAATCTGTAAGCAGAAAGAAGAAAAACAAAAATCATGTCCAAAAACAGTCTGGCCTTTTAACAACTGAGTCATTCACTCATATCATTCATCACAACCGTGAGGAAAATCTTTAAACAAATTTTCTTCTGAATTTCACACTGGGCATGATGCAGTGAATGGTCAGCAAAAATCGCGAAATAAAGTATTTGAACAAAAACAAAAACCAAAAAAAATCACTGGGGGGATATATAAATGGGGGACTGGATACTGGAACCAGAAAACTGTTTCTGAAAAGTGGAAGAAGTTGAACAGCAACAAAAACATGACTTTATAATCAAAGAAGAAATAATAATGACAATGGCACATGTGCGTATTTAAGTGATTGATAGGAGGTGGGGGGTAGTGGAAGAAGTTGAACAGCAGCATGCACCTAGCGGACGTAAAAGAACCCACGGCAACAAAAGGGTTGTTCCTGGCAAAATTCTGTAGAAAAGTCCACTTCGATAGGAAAAACAAATCAAACTGCACGCAGGAAAAAATACAACAAAAGGGGTTTGCGCTATAGTGTAGCGATGCGCTCTCCCTGAGGAGAGCAGCCCGAATTTCAGACAGAGAAATCTGTTGTGATAAAAAGAAATACAAATGCAAATACAAAATACAAATATGACTTTATAATTAAAGAAGAAATAATAATGACAATGACGCATGTGTGTATTTAAGCGATTGATGGGAGGTGGGGGAGGAGGGGTGGGGGTATGAGGGGGGTGGGGTTGGAAGGCTGGTGTGTGCATGGACAAGCGTTAGGAGTGTGCGAGTGACTTCTAGATTGCAAAGAATTTCATATTATATTAATCAACTGCCGTGACAAACGTTGTGTGTGAGCACAGGCGTGCATGTGTTCGTGCATGTGTGTGTGTGTCTTCTGTGTGTGTGTGTGTGTGTGTATCAGTGTGTGTGTATGTGTGTGTGTGTGAGTGTATTTTACTGATGTATGTGGACTTATTTGCTGGGTGCGTTTGTTCGCACATATTGATGTGTAACAGTTTGCTGTCTTCACTAGATTTAATCTCTTTTTATGGTGTGCCTTATGACATCATTAAATACATGTTGATAATGAACCTGAGACTGCACAAATGAAGTTCCATGTGGATTAACACAGCATTTTGGATTGGATTGGATTCATTGGAAGAGTGACAAAACATCAAATGCTGTAAATGCAGGTTTGTGAAATCAATACTAATACCACAAACACATCTATAACCACCTGCAAGTCACTGTATATTGCCTGTACCCCCTATATGTATACCCCATGTCACACCTGTAACTTGCTGTGTAGTGTCTATATATCTCTATGTGTATACACCATGTCACACCTGTAACTTGATGTGTAGTGTCTATATCTCTATGTGTATACACCATGTCACACCTGTAACTTGCTGTGTAGTGTCTATATCTCTATATGTATACACCATGTCACACCTGTAACTTGCTGTGTAGTGTCTATATATCTCTATGTGTATACACCATGTCACACCTGTAACTTGCTGTGTAGTGTCTATATATCTCTATGTGTATACACCATGTCACACCTGTAACTTGCTGTGTAGTGTCTATATATCTCTATGTGTATACCCCATGTCACACCTGTAACTTGCTGTGTAGTGTCTATATATCTCTATGTGTATACACCATGTCACACCTGTAACTTGCTGTGTAGTGTCTATATATCTCTATGTGTATACACCATGTCACACCTGTAACTTGCTGTGTAGTGTCTATATATCTCTATGTGTATACCCCATGTCACACCTGTAACTTGCTGTGTAGTGTCTATATATCTCTATGTGTATACACCATGTCACACCTGTAACTTGCTGTGTAGTGTCTATATATCTCTATGTGTATACACCATGTCACACCTGTAACTTGCTGTGTAGTGTCTATATATCTCTATGTGTATACCCCATGTCACACCTGTAACTTGCTGTGTAGTGTCTATATCTCTATGTGTATACCCCATGTCACACCTGTAACTTGCTGTGTAGTGTCTATATATCTCTATGTGTATACACCATGTCACACCTGTAACTTGCTGTGTAGTGTCTATATATCTCTATGTGTATACCCCATGTCACACCTGTAACTTGCTGTGTAGTGTCTATATCTCTATGTGTATACCCCATGTCACACCTGTAACTTGCTGTGTAGTGTCTATATATCTCTATGTGTATACACCATGTCACACCTGTAACTTGCTGTGTAGTGTCTATATCTCTATGTGTATACCCCATGTCACACCTGTAACTTGCTGTGTAGTGTCTATATCTCTATGTGTATACACCATGTCACACCTGTAACTTGCTGTGTAGTGTCTATATCTCTATGTGTATACCCCATGTCACACCTGTAACTTGCTGTGTAGTGTCTATATATCTCTATGTGTATACACCATGTCACACCTGTAACTTGCTGTGTAGTGTCTATATATCTCTATGTGTATACCCCATGTCACACCTGTAACTTGCTGTGTAGTGTCTATATCTCTATGTGTATACACCATGTCACACCTGTAACTTGCTGTGTAGTGTCTATATCTCTATGTGTATACACCATGTCACACCTGTAACTTGCTGTGTAGTGTCTATATATCTCTATGTGTATACCCCATGTCACACCTGTAACTTGCTGTGTAGTGTCTATATCTCTATGTGTATACCCCATGTCACACCTGTAACTTGCTGTGTAGTGTCTATATATCTCTATGTGTATACACCATGTCACACCTGTAACTTGCTGTGTAGTGTCTATATCTCTATGTGTATACACCATGTCACACCTGTAACTTGCTGTGTAGTGTCTATATATCTCTATGTGTATACCCCATGTCACACCTGTAACTTGCTGTGTAGTGTCTATATCTCTATGTGTATACACCATGTCACACCTGTAACTTGCTGTGTAGTGTCTATATATCTCTATGTGTATACACCATGTCACACCTGTAACTTGCTGTGTAGTGTCTATATATCTCTATGTGTATACCCCATGTCACACCTGTAACTTGCTGTGTAGTGTCTATATATCTCTATGTGTATACACCATGTCACACCTGTAACTTGCTGTGTAGTGTCTATATCTCTATGTGTATACCCCATGTCACACCTGTAACTTGCTGTGTAGTGTCTATATATCTCTATGTGTATACCCCATGTCACACCTGTAACTTGCTGTGTAGTGTCTATATCTCTATGTGTATACCCCATGTCACACCTGTAACTTGCTGTGTAGTGTCTATATATCTCTATGTGTATACACCATGTCACACCTGTAACTTGCTGTGTAGTGTCTATATATCTATGTGTATACACCATGTCACACCTGTAACTTGCTGTGTAGTGTCTATATATCTCTATGTGTATACACCATGTCACACCTGTAACTTGCTGTGTAGTGTCTATATATCTCTATGTGTATACACCATGTCACACCTGTAACTTGCTGTGTAGTGTCTATATATCTCTATGTGTATACCCCATGTCACACCTGTAACTTGCTGTGTAGTGTCTATATATCTCTATGTGTATACACCATGTCACACGTGTAACTTGCTGTGTAGTGTCTATATCTCTATGTGTATACCCCATGTCACACCTGTAACTTGCTGTGTAGTGTCTATATATCTCTATGTGTATACCCCATGTCACACCTGTAACTTGCTGTGTAGTGTCTATATATCTCTATGTGTATACACCATGTCACACCTGTAACTTGATGTGTAGTGTCCATATCCCTTGTGTGTTTTGCCCATGGCTGCAGCACTGGGGGCTAGCTGGCGTTTGGGAATCATCCCAACGCCGACTGTCCTGAAACCCTCTTGGCCGAGAGAGTGGGGATGTAACTTGGGCAAGACACTCTCCACTATAATCAAATTCCAGCCCAGATAGCCGGGACAGCGGTTGCCTCCTCTGCTGTTCTGATGGTCGGTCACAGTCGGACATGACGGACTATCGTACATGTGCAGCCCATGTCACACCTGTAACTTGCTATGAACTGCCTTTAACCCCCGTGTCAGGTTGATGACCGTCACTCAAGTTAAAGCCCTCTCGTGCACTTCAAACAAAACGTGGCAGCTGCAGCCCACAAAGACAGGAAGTGACAACGAATCACCACCACCCCCTCCCCTCCCCTATTCCTCCCTCCCTCCCTCCCACTCTGCAGTGCAACTTTCTGATCTCCGACTGCAGTGTTCCCATTCAAAAGGTACGCCAGCTGTCACCTATAGTTATTCATGCATCCGTATTCTAACTTACGCATCCACGCTTGCCCTCTCGTCTCCCAAGTCTACAGAACCTGTGGCACAAATGGTGGCATTATCAATACCGCCCTGTGAAAAATCTCCTAAGTTCATGGAAATGTAGGAGAAGATATGTTGCATATATGGACAAGAAAATACATTACTGAAATATGTTTAACACAACAGCCCAACACACACAAACTGTTATCAATCAGACTGTGTTTTGAGCATTATTTACCCCTTCCAAACCACAAGCATACAAGGTTAAGACAGCGAGAGTGATCAGTACCAAACATCAGTATCAGTATCAGTATCAGTAGCTCAAGGAGGCGTCACTGCGTTCGGACAAATCCATATACGCTACACCACATCTGCCAAGCAGATGCCTGACCAGCAGCGTAACCCAACGCGCTTAGTCAGGCCTTGAGAAAAAAAAAATAATAATAAATTAAAAAAAAATAATAATAATAAAAAAAAAAATTTAAAAAAAAAAAAAAAAAAAAAAAAATATATATATATATATATAAGCGTACATACATAAATAATAATTATGATGGGGAAAAAAAAAAGAAAAAAAGAAAAAAAAGATAGTATTAATGAAAATAATGATAAAATAATAATAATCATCATCAAAACAATCACACAAACTTCCCACTCCTTCCCGTTTCCCTGTCGTCAGCCTGTGAACTTTCACCCATCGAGGTCACCCAGGTAACCGACCAATCCCAATGGTTCGTGCAGTCCGGTTCCCACAGTGGCGGTAGGCCCTTCTACGCTTTCTCCCCTTTCTCTTTCTGGCCGGATCTGGACAGGCCGTAGAGAATCCCTGCCGTAGCTCCGATGGCCCCGAGAACTGACAGGCCGGTGAGGAAAGTGTCCACCTGCTCGCTCTTGTTCAACCCGTAGCGACACCAGGTGGCGAAGTGCTCACAGTTGTCGAACAGCACGTTGTACCCCACCCGGCCGATTCGCGCCAAGGCGTTTTTGACGATCTCCGCCTTCGGGAGAGGGCTGCCACAGAAAAACGATTCATGTTAAGGGCTCTGTCATTGCTTCCTGTGAAGATTTTCAGGACAGCTGTGTTTATTTATTTATTTATCTGTTCATTTAATAATAATAATAATAATAAAAATAATAATAATAATAATAATGGTATTTATATAGCGCTGAATCTTGTGCAGAGACAAATCAAAGCGCTTTCGCACCAGTCATTCACATGCATGCAGAACTCTAAAACTGGAGAAACTGAAGACAAGGAAGAGGCAGGGATGGGAGGCTATTTTGGGAAGAGGTGTGTTTTAAGGCCTGACTTGAGAAAGGAATGGGGTGTGGTGGGGGGGGTGGCTGGGGGGCCGGGGGGGTGGGGGGGGGGGGGTTCTCTCCTCTCCAACTGAAGTCCATACAGAATTTTGAGATTATTTATCTTGGTATAACTAGTGGGAAAATGAGAGGGGAGAAGGTGTTTGTTCCCTGAGTTTGGGGGGTAGCTGTTCCTTGCATGTGTGCTTTATTTTTTATTTTTTTTTTTTCTTATACATTTATTCATCCGTTTATTTATTTCTATCATTATAATTATTATCATTACTATCATCATTAATATCATCTATCATCATTATCATTATTATTACTATCATTGTTATAATCATTTTCACTTTTTAGTTATCTATTTCTATTTTTATTTCATTTAGTACAACTCCATGGTCCAGTCATACCAAACAAACTAACATGACAAAAAAAAAAAAAAAAAAAAAAAAGAAAGAAAGAAAGAAAGAAAAAAAAAAAGCAACAACGCAAAACCATTCAAAACCATGTGGGTTTTTTTATTTTATGTTCATTGTAAATTGAAGCGTTTGTTTCAAATCAAACTATTTTGTGACACTAAGTAGTGCATAAATTGATTACACATTAAGCTGTTATATTTTGAGCTGACTTTGTTTACTGAGTTACATCAGTGATAGCAACATGTGTAAAACATTCACCACCACCCCAACCCCCCACCCACCCACCCCCAGCAAACAACAAGAAAATTAGCTATCTTCTAACTGATGTGGATGTACCTCGGTGCCTGAGTCCTTCATAGAAACATCTATTTCATCAATCTCATTTTCGGTGACCACTTTAACACACACGGTGCCCAGTTTTGGCGAGTGACTGGCTCACACACAGCTTGATTGCTCAAGAGAGGAAGGTGGCAGAATGGTATAGATGCTCACATGTCTGTGAGGGTCTGGGTTCGATTCTAATTCTCGTTAGCACGATTGCCCAATCGAGCTACATAATTATGTGACCTGGTTGGAGACATAATTTGACAAAAAAACAAGAACGTCAGAAAATCGACAGACAGGCAGAAAATTTTAAAAAAAACTTAGCCGTATGAAGAGCACAGGAACAGGAGTCATGATGGCTGCCGGAAAAAAGAGGGCGCTAGCTAGCGGGACAATGGGGAGGTTACCTACTTCCGGGGGGTTATCGGCCGTAGTTGCTTTCGTTTTCTCCGCATAGGCGGATAGTAGTTTGCACAGGACAGGAATGTCAGACCCCTGCCGGAGTCTGCACTAGTTGGGTCCCGGTTAAGTATGTGTAATTAAATCTCGCGGTTAAGTATGTGTAATTAAATCTCGCTTTTCCCCTCCCAAGCTTGACTGCAAAATCAAACTGAGCATCTAGTCGTTCGAATGAGACGAGAGAAACTGTGGTCTCGTGTGCAGAACGCACTTGACACACTGAAAAAGAACCCATGGCAACAAAGTGTTGTTGGCAAAATTCAGTGGAAGAAATCTGACGGGCGCAATAGCCGAGTGGTTAAAGCGTTGGACTGTCAATCTGAGGGTCCCGGGTTCGAATCACGGTGACGGCGCCTGGTGGGTAAAGGGTGGAGATTTTTACGATCTCCCAGGTCAACATATGTGCAGACCTGCTAGTGCCTGAACCCCCTTCGTGTGTATATGCAAGCAGAAGATCAAATACGCACGTTAAAGATCCTGTAATCCATGTCAGCGTTCGGTGGGTTATGGAAACAAGAACATACCCAGCATGCACACCCCTGAAAACAGAGTATGGCTGCCTACATGGCGGGGTAAAAACGGTCATACACGTAAATGCCCACTCGTGTGCATACAAGTGAATGCAGAAGAAGAAGAAGAAGTGGAAGAAATCCACTCTGATAGGTACACAAATATCTACGCAATATATGCATGCACTCATGGTCGGACTGAGCGCGTTGGGTTATGCTGCTGTCAGGCATCTGACTAACAGATGTGGTGTAGCGTATATGGATTTGTCTGAACACAGTGACGCCTCCTTGAGAAACTGAAACTGACTGCTTACTTGTATTCTTTATCTCTGGCGTTGTTCTTCATGTATGGATTTGTCTGAATGCAGCGATGCCTTCCTGAGAAACTGAAACTTCTTCTTCTTTGTTCGGGGGCTGCAACTCCCACGTTTCACTCGTACTTATGTAAACAAGTGGGCTTTTATGTGAATGACTGTTTTTACCCCACCATGTTGGCAGCCATACTCCGTTTTCAGGGGGCAGGGGGGGAGCATGCTGGGTATGTTCTTGTTTCCAAACCCACCGAACGGTGACATGGATTACAGGATCTTTAACGTGCGTGTTTGATCTGCGTGCATAAACACATAAAGGGGGTACAGGCACAAGCAGGTCTGCACATATGTTGGCCTGGGAGATCGGAAAAATCTCCACCCTTCAACACCAACCAGGCGCCATTTACCGAGATTCGAACCCAGAATCCTCAAACTGAAAGTCCAACACTTTAACCACTCGGCTATTGCGCCCGTTGAATTTAAAACAAACTGATTGCTTACTTGTATTTTTTGTCTTTGGCGTTGTTCTTCATGGCCTTTGTCCCTTCAACCACCTCCCAGAAATTCTCCACCTTGACCAGCGCTTTGCCGAATCGCTGACCGCTGATGGTCAAGAAATGACTGGCTTCCATCCCAGCGTTGATGCCATCATTTTCGTCCCCAGACAGGTGAACCACCTCCTCGTTGCCTGGAGCATGCACACACACACACACACACAATGTTGTATTTACGGATATCACACATACACACACACACACTCATTCACTCTCTCACACACACACACACACACACACACACACTCACACACCACATGATACACACAGTCACAGATATACCAACACACACATATGCAACACAACACACATGCACATACAAGGCATGTATCATAGTATATTGTCTTATGTGAACTGTATTATATATTTTGTGTGTGTGTGTGTGTGTGTGTGTTAATTTGTATAATTAAAATGGTTATGTTTTGATTTGCTATGTGTTTTTTGTTGTACGTGTTGTATGCCAAATTGTACTGTCATGCTTGTAATCTGTATGCATCACAGACTTCGCCATGTTTTATTTATCTTACTGAGATATATATATATATATATAGAGAGAGAGAGAGAGAGAGAGAGAGATAGAGAGAGAGAGAGAGAGAGAGAGAGAGACCCATAGCATTTAAAATCAATCAAAGGTCTTTTACCCAAACTTCATGCTTTTGGTGTTTGGTATTGTTTATAGTTGTTGAACTGGTTTTGTTTCTGTTTTTTTCTAGGTGATGTATGTTTGGGAGGGGCACTGTCTTTTTCTTTTCTGCCATGAACTTACCTATATACACCGCCCAATGGGAGTACATTCCCCTTGGAAACTCGATGAGGTCCCCTGGCTCCAGCACAGACAGAAGTGTTTCATTGTGTCTCATGACATCCAAAGTCAGTGTCTTGGCTGCCATTTTACATCAGCCTGAAACCATACATCAACGACAGTTTCACTTTCAGTGTCAGTAGCTCAAGGAGGCGTCACTGCGTTTGGACAAATCCATATATACACTACACCACATCTGTCGAGCAGATGCCTGACCAGCAGCATAACCCAACGCGCTTAGTCAGGCCTTGAGAAAAATAAAATAAATAAATAAAATAAAATAAAATAATAATAATAGATAAATAAAATTTTTTAAAAAACTATAAAAAAAACTACTACTACAAATAATAATATGTATAAGGCGCAAAAACTTGATGAAGTCAACTATAGGCGTACAAAAATAATAATAAAATTAAATAAATATATAAATAAATAACTAAATAACTAACTAAATAATAATAATGACCATTACTCGCCTTGATTGTACTTTCAATAACAAACTGAACCTCTAGCCAATATATCCAGTGGCCTTTTTCTTTTCTTTTTTTTAATTTTTTTTTTTTTACCACAAACTTAAATGGATTTCTGTACCAGTGTCATTATCACGTACGCAGACAAACATATCCCCACTTTCTTTGGCCTGTCATGCCCTCCGCTCAAGACGACTTAAAGTTTCAAGCTTCCTTCTACTTTCATGCCTGTGTCTGGAGTTTGAACCCCAATTTTGGTGCAACCCGTGGGTAGAGGGTGGAGATTTTTCCAATTTCCCTTGTCAACATAAGTGCAGACCTGCCTGTTGTTCTGTGCCTGGCCCCTTTTGTGTGTATATGCATGCAGAAGATCAAATTCTCGCGTTAAAGATCCTGTAATATATGCTGGGGTTCCTTGTTTTACACAACATGAAAATACTCAGCATGCACTGTTGTGTTCTTGCTCGGACAAATAATAAGCTTAACACATCTCGTGTGCAATGAAGAGTGTTCAATAAATGAAAAGAAATAAACAAACAGAAACGAGACTATCAGCTGTTGTGGCCCTGCCCATTATTGTTACTCTGGCGCCCTCTATATTCCTTGAGAGTCAAGGCAGATAATTCTAATGAAAATAAGTTAACAACTCTTGACACAACATGCACCAGACACAAAAGATTCATCGGCAAAGCAATGGAAATTGTGTGATGGAAAGTAGAAAGAAAACGACAGATTCATCAGCAAAGCAATGGAAATTGTGTGATGGAAAGTAGAAAGAAAACGACAGATTAAAGTAGAAAGAAAACGACAGATTCATCAGCAAAGCAATGGAAATTGTGTGATGGAAAGTAGAAAGAAAACGACAGATTAAAGTAGAAAGAAAACGACAGATTCATCGGCAAAGCAATGGAAATTGTGTGATGGAAAGTAGAAAGGAAACGACAGATTCATCGGCAAAGCAATGGAAATTGTGTGATGGAAAGTAGAAAGAAAACGACAGATTCATCGGCAAAGCAATGGAAATTGTGTGATGGAAAGTAGAAAGGAAACGACAGATTCATCGGCATACTGGTGTTGACTGTGTGATGGAAGGAAGAATGGAAAACAATTTTTTTTACAGAGGGTAAGGGCATATAATATAGTATATAACTACAAGACACATAATAAAGGCATATAATATAGTATATAATATAACTTAAAAGGGTGTTCAGCTTCTATGTAAAAGGCCACTGGATATATTGGCTAGAGGTTCAGTTTGTTATTGAAAGTGCAATCAAGGCAAGTCATGGTCATTTTGTCTTTTGGGCATTTATCAGGCCTGTGACCCTGGTTCCCCCCACTGCTCTTCTGAATTTGTTTTATTTTCTTCTCAATTTGCATACTTGTTTCATGACTGACACAGGGTCTTGAGGCAGACAACTCCTGCCATAGCTCAGAAACTGCATGTGTTGCTGGACTTTCTTGTTGCACACTATCTTGCAATGGGTGACCACTGCCAAATGCATATATCATATCCTTCATCAGTGTCACTGCTTTTCGGCTTTATCAGCCTTTTGGTGGAACACTAGGATTTAAAAAAAAAAAGGTTTATACATGTGTTTATGGGAGTCTACTGTTTCTTATGTTATGGCTAGCTTCAATTGGCAAAATCTATTTGGAAGCCATAGTCCTACCAGTGCTTATTGAATAAATGATTCAAATTGTTTAGTGTTCCTGTTGTGACAACATGACTGGGCAGATTGTTCCACAAGTTAACAACCCTGTTAGTGAAGAAAGGTTTGGTTTGGTGAATGTTTTAGTGGGCTTCCCCTAACATGAGTACTGTCATTTAGTGTAATTTAGATTTTGTGTAGCACTCTTTATAAGAGTTTTATCATGATGTCCATGCAAAATTTCATAAGTCTCAATCATATCACCCCATTACCTGCAATATTCAAGGCTTGGAGTTTCAAACTCTTCATAGAAGATTCTACCCATTCCTGTAATTTGGTTGGTACATCTTGTCTGCACATTTTCTATCAGGTTTATATGTTTTCTATGGTAGGAGGACCATACTACATTTCTGTATTCCAAGATTGGTTAATGATTTAAATAATGGCTCCATTACATCTTTATTTTCAAACTGGATAAAAACAAGTGATCATGCCTGCTATTATATTTGTCTTTTTTGCAGCAACATATGCTGTTCAAAAGATACATTTTTAGTCTTATTCACCAAATCCCTCCAAGTCATTTTCTAACTCAGTTTCTTCTAGATCACCAGAGCTGATGTGGTAAAGTGCTGATCTCTCTCTCTCTCTCTCTCTCTATATATATATATATATGTGTGTGTGTGTGTGGTGTGTGTGTGTGTGTGTGTGTGTGTTGCACCTATTAAAAGCTGATGCATGGAGCACATGCTCGGTTACAAATCTGCAACTCAGTTTCTGATATTGTGGCGGATGGTGCCAGTTGCTATTAAAAACACAGTCCAATAATATTTCATAAAAATGCAAATCACACAGACATCTACAAAATTTAGACAGACAAAGAGCAGTGCACATATGGTGATGCTGTTAAAAACACACAGTCCAATAATATTTCAAATGCGTATCATACAGACATCTGTATAATTCTGACAGACACAGAGCAAAATCTGTGTCAGGTGTTGATTATCCTACCTGTAACTGGACTCTCTCACTACCTGTCAAATCTTCACTTTGTTCACACTTCATCTAGTAGTAGTAGTAGTAGTATAGGGACTGGCAGTCATCTGCCTAGACCTCTCAGCCTTTTTATGTCCCCATCGAATCTTCATCTTCACTTCTTCCATTTTCTTTTATTTATTTATTTTCATCTTTTGTTTGTTGTTGTTGGGCGGTGTCTGCAAGTACACTTCTGCAAGAAACTTTTTTTTATTTATCATAGTCAAAATTTTTTTCTTTTAAGATGATGTTGTTGTCAAGAAGATTTTTGAACGTGTTAGTATTTTGTGTAAGTTTAACTTCGATTGGCAGTGCATTCCATGTTTGTGCAATTCAGTTAGCCAATGAATTTTTTCTAAGGTTGGTGTTGCAGTGTTCTAAACAAATTTTCTTTACTGAGTTCCTTGTACTATCATAGTCAGACATTCTAAAGATATGTCTTGTATTTACATCATTTATGTTATTTAATATCTCATAAGTTTCAATCAAATCTCCTTTAACTCTTCTACCTTTCAGTGAATGTAGATTTAAGTATGTAAGTCTTTGTTGGTAACTCATATTCTTGCATTCTTTTAATAATTTCGTTGCTCTTCTTTGGAGCCTTTCTATTGCTATAGATTGTCTCTTAAGGTATGGGTACCACACAATATTACCATATTCCACATGCGATCTAGCTAATGTTTTATATAAATTGAGAGATATATCTTTGTCTAAGTAACTGAAGGCCCTCTTGATTACACCAATCACTTGATTGGCTTTATTTATAATATCTGGTGTGTGTCCATCGAGATCGATAATGACCATCGTTGTCATCCAGCTGGGGGATGGGGGGAGGGTGGCGGTGGTGGTGGGGGGATGCTCATGAATCTATCTGTGAGTGCGCAGATAATATCAGTATGTATATCAAAGGAAACTTTATTGTCAGACATTATTCCTAGGTCTTTTTCACTATGGCATTTTTCAATATTCTGTGTTGTGTTTTCTATTTTCATGTGGTAATTGTTATTTGGATTTTTTTCCCCTATGTGCATTACTTTACACTTTGAAACATTAAAATAAAGGTTCCATTTGTCAGACCATTCTTGTAGAGTATATAAATCAGTTTGTAATGTGTGATTGTTGCGTGCATCACCATAAATTTTAGTGTCATCTGCAAAAATTTTACACATACTTTGTATACAATCAGGAAGGTCGTTTATATACATTGTGAAAAGTACTGGTCCAAGAATACTGCCCTGTGGAATACCACTGATTACATTTGCACAAGTTGACTTTTCTTCTCCTAACTAATTATTGTGTTCTACCTGTTAAGAAGTTTCTTGTCCAGTTCAGTAAGTTACCAGTAATACCATAGGAGGCTGATTTTAATAACAGTCTTTCATGTGGGATAGAATCGAATGGTTTTTTTGAAGTGTAAATAAATTATGTGAATAGATTTACCGCTGTCATTTTTGTCAGATCTTCGATTACTTCTAACAGTTGCGTTATGCATGATCTATTCTGTCTAAAGCCATGCTGACATTCTACATAAAGGTTATTTATTTTCAATTGCGAAATCATTGCATCTCTGATAAAAGATTCTAAAATCTTTCGAGGCTCAGCTGATTATCTGATAAGCTGGCGTTCTAGTTTTTTTGTTTGTTTTTTTTTAGTGCACATCACAACTACTGTCTGTCCATTCTGGAGATCGCTGACTTCTGATAACAAACTGCAATGGTTATTTCACAATAAATTGGTAATGTTCTACTTTATCGTCACAAAAGGTAACGTTCCACTTCCAGAGATAACGCCATTTCTCAGGAATACCGCGACCGATTCAAGTGTAAATCTAAAAATAACTTAGGCGTACTTTCCTGCCGCTTATCTGACTGGCGCATTGCCAGGAACTGCGATCGCTATTTTGGATGTGCCAAAGTTCAGTTCCAACAAGTTTCCTAATCTTCCGAAAATAAATTCCTAACCTGAAAGGTGGACCATTTTCCCTCGTGTGTTCCCTCCACATCCACCACCCTTCACAGCTCTTTTGACAACGCAGAATCTGATTCATTGAGAACGAAATTATACTTGTTCTCATGGCACACACGTATAAAATCGTCCTGGAACCTCGTCCTTGAATTTCACAAAAACGA
>NC_134903.1:27160425-27165425 GCF_041734735.1 Babylonia areolata
TGTCGCCAAGGTGATAAGTACAGCCACGCTCCTTTTTACTCTTTCCACCTAAAAAAAACCCCAACCAACCAACCAACCAACCAACCAAACAACAACAACAACAACAAAAAACCCCAAAACAACAAACAAACAAACAAAACAAAAAAAACCTATATATATTGAGGTGTTTTTTTAAAATTTATTTACGACCACTCAGTTAACCATCTAAACTCATTTTGGAAGCAAGAAAAAAACAAACGAAAAACAAAACTACAACAACAATAACAAAACAACAACAACAACAAAAACCTACAACAAAAAACAAAACAAAACAAACAAAAAACTACAACAAAAAACAAAACAAACAAACAAAAAAAAAACAAACAAAAAAACCCAAACCTACAACAAAAAATAAAATACAAAACAAACAAACAAACAAAAACTGCAACAAAAAACAAAACAAACAAACAAACAAACAAAAACTACAGCAAAAAACAAAACAAATAAACAAACAAAATACTACAACAAAAATCAAAACAAACAAACACACACAAAAAAAAAAACAACCTACAACAAAAAACAAAACAAACACACACACACACAAAAACCCAAACAATTACAACAAAAACCAAACAAAACAAACACACGAAAAAAACCCAACTACAACAAAAAACAAAACAAGCACACACACAAAAAAAAAACAATTACAACAAAAACCAAACAGAACAAACACACACACACACACACACAAAAAACTACAACAAAAACAAAACAAACAAACAAACAAACAAAACTACAACAAAAACAAAACAAACAAACAAACAAACAAAAAAACACACACAAAACAACAACAACAACAACAAAATTACAACAAAAAACAAAACGAACAACAACAACAACAACAACAGCCACTACAAAACAACAACAACAACTGAACGGCGAATTGCTCTTACAAACCATTAAAACGTGTTTTTAATTAAGTCAGTCTGGAAAGATCAGGTCGTTGGTGATATGAAAATTACAACGTGTGGTCAGAAGTAATTATTCGGTGGTTGCTTTGTACTAACACAGGCTGCACTGATTTAAAAAAAAAAAAAAAAAAAAAAAAATATATATATATATATATATATATAGAACTGGCATAGATTTTAGAACACATGGCATTAGAAGTGGGTTTTTTTTTTTTTTTTTTGGTGAAAATTGTACATTTGTTCATTAGCTTCTTTATGCTTTGCGTTTCGGGCTGTCTTATTCCAGAGTGTAGGTCTCTCTCTCTCTCTCTCTCTTCTCTTCCCGCTCTCTCTCCCCCTCTCTCCCCACCCTCTCTCTCTCTCTCTCCGCTTTCTCCCTCCCCCCCCCCCCTTCCCCTCTCTCTTGTGTTAATGTTTTTTTGGGTTTTTTTGTGTGTTTATTTTATGCCCCATGGCTGGGTGGAAAAGAGCATTTTAATTGCTGAACTCATTTAATTTCGTTTTGATTCCCCTGCCCCCTTCTCTAGCTCCCCTGCCTTCTCTAGCTCCCCTGCCCCCTTCTCTAGCTCCCCTGCCCCCTTCTCTAGCTCCCCTGCCCCCTCCTCTAGCTCCCCTCCCCCCTTCTCTAGCTCCCCTCCCCCCTTCTCTAGCTCCCCTGCCCCCTTCTCTAGCTCCCCTGCCCCCTCCTCTAGCTCCCCTCCCCCCTTCTCTAGCTCCCCTCCCCCCTTCTCTAGCTCCCCTGCCCCCTTCTCTAGCTCCCCTGCCCCCTCCTCTAGCTCCCCTCCCCCCTTCTCTAGCTCCCCTCCCCCCTTCTCTAGCTCCCCTGCCCCCTCCTCTAGCTCCCCTCCCCCCTTCTCTAGCTCCCCTTCTCTAGCTCCCCTGCCCCCTTCTCTAGCTCCCCCCCCCTTCTCTAGCCTCCCCTGCCGCCCCGCCCCCTTCTCTAAGCTCCCCTTCTCTAGCTCCCTAAAACCAAACAGAACAAACACACACACCACCCAAAAAAACTACAACAAAACCAAACAAACAAACAAACAAACTAAAACTACAACAAAAACAAAACACAAAAAAAACAACAACAAACAAACAAAAAAACACCACAACAACAAAATTACAACAAAAAACAAACGAACAACAACACAACACAACACAAGCCACTCAAAACAACAACAACCACTGAACGCGATTGCTCTTACAACCTTAAAACTGTTTAATTAAGTCAGTCTGGAAAGATCAGTCGCTTGTATCAATTTGCAACGTCCTCACAAGTTTATTCGGTGGTGCTTCTGTACTAACACCCTGCTCACTGATAAAAAAAAAAAAAAAAAAAAAAAATATATATAATATATATATATAGAACTGGCATAGCTTAACCACATGGCATTGAATGTTTTTTTTTTTTTTTTGTGAAAATTGTACCATTTGTTCCACTAGCCCCTTCTCTAGCTTGCCGTTTCGCTGTCCTTCTTACCCAACGTTGCCCTCTCTCTACTCCCTCTCTCTTCTCTTCCCCCTCTCCCCCCTCTCTCCCCCCCACCCTCTCTCTCTCCCCTCTCCCGCTTCTCTACCCCCTCCCCCCCACCCCCTTCCCCTCTCTCTTGTTAATGTTTTTGGCTTTTGGTGTTTATTATGCCCCAGCTGGTGAAACATTTAATGCTGAACTCATTATTCGTTGATCCCCTGCCCCCTTCTCTAGCTCCCCTGCCTTCTCTAGCTCCCCTGCCCCCTTCTCTAGCTCCCCTGCCCCCTTCTCTAGCTCCCCTGCCCTCCTCCCTAGCCCCCTTCTCACTCCCCTTCTCTAGCTCCCCCCCCCCTTCTCTAGCTCCCCTGCCCCCTTCTCTAGCTCCCCTCCCCCTCCTCTAGCTCCCCCCCCCCCTTCTCTAGCTCCCCTCCCCCCTTCTCTAGCTCCCCTCCCCCTTCTCTAGCTCCCCTGCCCCCTCCTCTAGCTCCCCTCCCCCCTTCTCTAGCTCCCCTCCCCCTTCTCTAGCTCCCCTGCCCCCTTCTCTAGCTCCCCTGCCCCCCTTCTCTAGCTCCTGCCCCTTCTCTAGCTCCCCTGCCCCCTTCTCTAGCTCCCCTGCCCCCTTCTCTAGCTCCCCCCCCCTTCTCTAGCTCCCCTTCTCTAGCTCCCCTGCCCCCTTCTCTAGCTCCCCTGCCCCCTTCTCTAGCTCCCCCCCCTCCTCTAGCTCCCCTCCCCCCTTCTCTAGCTCCCCTGCCCCCTTCTCTAGCTCCCCTTCTCTAGCTCCCCTGCCCCCTTCTCTAGCTCCCCTGCCCCCTTCTCTAGCTCCCCTTCTCTAGCTCCCCTGCCCCCTTCTCTAGCTCCCCTTCTCTAGCTCCCCTGCCCCCTTCTCTAGCTCCCCTGCCCCTTCTCTAGCTCCCCTCCCCTTCTCTAGCTCCCCTGCCCCCTTCTCTAGCTCCCCCCCCCTTCTCTAGCTCCCCTTCTCTAGCTCCCCTGCCCCCTTCTCTAGCTCCCCTGCCCCCTTCTCTAGCTCCCCCCCCCCTTCTCTAGCTCCCCTGCCCCCCTTCTCTAGCTCCCCTCCCCTTCTCTAGCTCCCCTTCTCTAGCTCCCCTGCCCCCCTTCTCTAGCTCCCCTCCCCTTCTCTAGCTCCCCTGCCCCCCTTCTCTAGCTCCCCTGCCCCCCTTCTCTAGCTCCCCTGCCCCCTTCTCTAGCTCCCCTGCCCCCCTTCTCTAGCTCCCCTGCCCCCTTCTCTAGCTCCCCTGCCCCCTTCTCTAGCTCCCCTGCCCCCTTCTCTAGCTCCCCCCCCTTCTCTAGCTCCCCTTCTCTAGCTCCCCTGCCCCCTTCTCTAGCTCCCCTGCCCCCTTCTCTAGCTCCCCCCCCTCCTCTAGCTCCCCTCCCCCCTTCTCTAGCTCCCCTGCCCCCTTCTCTAGCTCCCCTTCTCTAGCTCCCCTGCCCCCTTCTCTAGCTCCCCTGCCCCCTTCTCTAGCTCCCCTTCTCTAGCTCCCCTCCCCCCTTCTCTAGCTCCCCTTCTCTAGCTCCCCTGCCCCCTTCTCTAGCTCCCCTCCCCCCTTCTCTAGCTCACCTGCCCCCTTCTCTAGCTCCCCCCCCCTTCTCTAGCTCCCCTCCCCCCTTCTCTAGCTCCCCTTCTCTAGCTCCCCTCCCCCCTTCTCTAGCTCCCCTCCCCCCTTCTCTAGCTCCCCTCCCCCCTTCTCTAGCTCCCCTTCTCTAGCTCCTCTGCCCCCTTCTCTAGCTCCCCTGCCCCCTTCTCTAGCTCCCCTGCCCCCTTCTCTAGCTCCCCTGCCCCCTCCTCTAGCTCCCCTCCCCCCTTCTCTAGCTCCCCTTCTCTAGCTCCCCTGCCCCCTTCTCTAGCTCCCCTGCCCCCTTCTCTAGCTCCCCTGCCCCCTCCTCTAGCTCCCCTGCCCCCTTCTCTAGCTCCCCTTCTCTAGCTCCCCTTCTCTAGCTCCCCTGCCCCCTTCTCTAGCTCCCCTGCCCCCTTCTCTAGCTCCCCCCCCCCTTCTCTAGCTCCCCTGCCCCCTTCTCTAGCTCCCCTGCCCCCTTCTCTAGCTCCCCTGCCCCCTTCTCTAGCTCCCCCCCCCTTCTCTAGCTCCCCTGCCCCCTTCTCTAGCTCCCCTGCCCCCTTCTCTAGCTCCCCCCCCCTTCTCTAGCTCCCCTGCCCCCTTCTCTAGCTCCCCTGCCCCCTTCTCTAGCTCCCCCCCCCCCTTCTCTAGCTCCCCTGCCCCCTTCTCTAGCTCCCCTGCCCCCTTCTCTAGCTCCCCCCCCCCTTCTCTAGCTCCCCTGCCCCCCTTCTCTAGCTCCCCTGCCCCCCTTCTCTAGCTCCCCTGCCCCCTTCTCTAGCTCCCCTGCCCCCTCCTCTAGCTCCCCCCCCCTTCTCTAGCTCCCCCCCCCTTCTCTCTCTCTAGTTGTGTAGATGTGTCAAGGTGTAGGGTATGAGCAAACGTTTATATCAGAATTGGAATCCAGACTGCTTGATATGTTGAAACAAAAATGGCCTTCAGACATAGAAAGTAAAGATAATTAGGTATACAGCTGGCTCCATTCATTTCAAGATAATATTCTAACCCGTAAAATTCCTACAT
>NC_134903.1:27170847-27173347 GCF_041734735.1 Babylonia areolata
AGACAGACTGAAGAAGAGAAAGAAGAAGGGTGGTGGATGGAGAGAAGAAAGAACAAAAGAACACAGAGAACAGGGAGGAAGAAGGAAGACAGACTGAAGAAGAGAAAGAAGAAGAGCTGTGTGGATGGAGAGAAGAAAGAACAAAAGAACACACAGAACAGGGAGGAAGAAGGAAGACAGACTGAAGAAGAGAAAGAAGAAGAGCTGTGTGGATGGAGAGAAGAAAGAACACACAGAACACACAGAACAGGGAGGAAGAAGGAAGACAGACTGAAGAAGAGAAAGAAGAAGAGCTGTGTGGATGGAGAGAAGAAAGAACACACAGAACACACAGAACAGGGAGGAAGAAGGAAGACAGACTGAAGAAGAGAAAGAAGAAGAGCTGTGTGGATGGAGAGAAGAAAGAACAAAAGAACACACAGAACAGGGAGGAAGAAGGAAGACAGACTGAAGAAGAGAAAGAAGAAGGGTGGTGGATGGAGAGAAGAACAAAAGAACACAGAGAACAGGGAGGAAGAAGGAAGACAGACTGAAGAAGAGAAAGAAGAAGAGCTGTGTGGATGGAGAGAAGAAAGAACAAAAGAACACACAGAACAGGGAGGAAGAAGGAAGACAGACTGAAGAAGAGAAAGAAGAAGGGTGGTGGATGGAGAGAAGAAAGAACAAAAGAACACAGAGAACAGGGAGGAAGAAGGAAGACAGACTGAAGAAGAGAAAGAAGAAGAGCTGTGTGGATGGAGAGAAGAAAGAACAAAAGAACACACAGAACAGGGAGGAAGAAGGAAGACAGACTGAAGAAGAGAAAGAAGAAGAGCTGTGTGGATGGAGAGAAGAAAGAACACACAGAACACACAGAACAGGGAGGAAGAAGGAAGACAGACTGAAGAAGAGAAAGAAGAAGAGCTGTGTGGATGGAGAGAAGAAAGAACAAAAGAACACAGAGAACAGGGAGGAAGAAGGAAGACAGACTGAAGAAGAGAAAGAAGAAGAGCTGTGTGGATGGAGAGAAGAAAGAACAAAAGAACACACAGAACAGGGAGGAAGAAGGAAGACAGACTGAAGAAGAGAAAGAAGAAGAGCTGTGTGGATGGAGAGAAGAAAGAACAAAAGAACACACAGAACAGGGAGGAAGAAGGAAGACAGACTGAAGAAGAGAAAGAAGAAGGGTGGTGGATGGAGAGAAGAAAGAACAAAAGAACACAGAGAACAGGGAGGAAGAAGGAAGACAGACTGAAGAAGAGAAAGAAGAAGAGCTGTGTGGATGGAGAGAAGAAAGAACAAAAGAACACACAGAACAGGGAGGAAGAAGGAAGACAGACTGAAGAAGAGAAAGAAGAAGGGTGGTGGATGGAGAGAAGAAAGAACAAAAGAACACAGAGAACAGGGAGGAAGAAGGAAGACAGACTGAAGAAGAGAAAGAAGAAGAGCTGTGTGGATGGAGAGAAGAAAGAACAAAAGAACACACAGAACAGGGAGGAAGAAGGAAGACAGACTGAAGAAGAGAAAGAAGAAGAGCTGTGTGGATGGAGAGAAGAAAGAACAAAAGAACACACAGAACAGGGAGGAAGAAGGAAGACAGACTGAAGAAGAGAAAGAAGAAGAGCTGTGTGGATGGAGAGAAGAAAGAACAAAAGAACACACAGAACAGGGAGGAAGAAGGAAGACAGACTGAAGAAGAGAAAGAAGAAGAGCTGTGTGGATGGAGAGAAGAAAGAAGGTACGTGATGTAGAGCAAGCAGAAGGGGAATGAAACAAGGAAGACATAACAGCAACATCATCATCATCATCATCATCATCATCATCATCATTAACAACAATAACGACAACATCACCAAAAAACAACATCAACAACAACATAACAACATCATCATCATCAACTACAATAATCACAACAGCAACAACATCATCATCATCATCATCATCATTAACAACAATAACGACAACATCACCAAAAAACAACATCAACAACAACATAACAACATCATCATCATCAACTACAATAATGACAACAGCAACAACATCATCATCATCATCATCATCATCATTAACAACAATAACGACAACATCACCAAAAAACAACATCAACAACAACATAACAACATCATCATCATCAACTACAATAATGACAACAGCAACAACATCATCATCATCATCATCATCATTAACAACAATAACGACAACATCACCAAAAAACAACATCAACAACAACATAACAACATCATCATCATCAACTACAATAATGACAACAGCAACAACATCATCATCATCATCATCATCATTAACAACAATAACGACAACATCACCAAAAAACAACATCAACAACAACATAACAACATCATCATCATCAACTACAATAATGACAACAGCAACAACAACAACAACATCATCATCATCATTAACAACAATAACGACAACATCACCAAAAAACAACATCAACAACAACATAACAACATCATCATCATCAACTACAATAATGACAACAGCAACAACAACAGCATCG
>NC_134903.1:27178347-27180847 GCF_041734735.1 Babylonia areolata
CTCTCTGCTTTCAAGGCTGAAGACAAACTGAAGGTAAGGGACAGTTCCTCTCTCTCTGCTTTCGAGGCTGAAGACAAACTGAAGGTAAGGGACAGTTCCTCTCTCTCTGCTTTCAAGGCTGAAGACAAACTGAAGGTAAGGGACAGTTCCTCTCTCTCTGCTTTCAAGGCTGAAGACAAACTGAAGGTAAGGGACAGTTCCTCTCTCTCTGCTTTCAAGGCTGAAGACAAACTGAAGGTAAGGGACAGTTCCTCTCTGCTTTCAAGGCTGAAGACAAACTGAAGGTAAGGGACAGTTCCTCTCTCTCTGCTTTCAAGGCTGAAGACAAACTGAAGGTAAGGGACAGTTCCTCTCTCTCTGCTTTCGAGGCTGAAGACAAACTGAAGGTAAGGGACAGTTCCTCTGTCTCTGCTTTCAAGGCTGAAGACAAACTGAAGGTAAGGGACAGTTCCTCTCTCTCTGCTTTCGAGGCTGAAGACAAACTGAAGGTAAGGGACAGTTCCTCTCTGCTTTCAAGGCTGAAGACAAACTGAAGGTAAGGGACAGTTTCTGTCTCTCTGCTTTCGAGGCTGAAGACAAACTGAAGGTAAGGGACAGTTTCTGTCTCTCTGCTTTCAAGGCTGAAGACAAACTGAAGGTAAGGGACAGTTCCTCTCTCTCTGCTTTCGAGGCTGAAGACAAACTGAAGGTAAAGGACAGTTCCTCTCTGCTTTCAAGGCTGAAGACAAACTGAAGGTAAGGGACAGTTTCTGTCTCTCTGCTTTCGAGGCTGAAGACAAACTGAAGGTAAGGGACAGTTTCTGTCTCTCTGCTTTCAAGGCTGAAGACAAACTGAAGGTGAGGGACAGTTTCTGTCTCTCTGCTTTCAAGGCTGAAGACAAACTGAAGGTAAGGGACAGTTCCTCTCTGCTTTCAAGGCTGAAGACAAACTGAAGGTAAGGGAAAGTTTCTGTCTCTCTGCTTTCAAGGCTGAAGACAAACTCAAGGTAAGGGACAGTTCCTCTCTCTCTGCCTTCCAGGCTGATTTCCACGTGTTCCCGGGTGCGTGCATTCAGGTTCTGGTGCTTTTGAAAAGTCCCGAGAAAGTTAAAGTTAACATTTCTCTTCAAGATGGCAGGCCAAATAAGCAATAATTGCTTTTTTTTTAGATTTATTTTTTTATCAAGCCATCTGGAAAAAAGAACAGAAAATATATCTTTTTTTAAAAAGGAAAACATACTTGTATATATAGGTCAAATCAAATCAAATTATGGTGCTTTGAGCCTGGCTGATTGTAGATATATATATATAGATACATACACTCCAGATTCATATTGTAATGAAATACACATAGCTTCTTTTCATTTCTGTTTCACACATCTCTAACACACATCCTCAAGACATCATACTCTCACCACTTCACTCACACACATCCCCTTATATAACACAGATACATATGTGTGTGTGTGTGTGAGAGAGAGAAAGAGAGAGAGAGAGAGAGAGAGAGAGAGGTGGTATGTATGTGTGTATGAGGCTGTGGTAATATGTGTGTGTGTCTGTGATGGATGTGAGATCTGTTTTTGTCAGTTTGTGTGGTGACTGTCTAGTTTGGCTAGCTGTAGTTTGTGCCAGTGATGTATCCGAACATACAAGGTTGGCCTGAATAAAATTTGTTGATCATTGTTTTATGGTAGTTGACAGGTGTACAGTCGATTTGCAGATCAACGCACTCAGCTTTTGTGCCTGTTGTGTCTGTTTCTTTCATTCCCAGCATTTGTAATGTATTGTATTGCATTGTATTATATTGTATTGTATTGTACTGTTTTGTATTGTATTGCCTTGTATTGTATTACTTTGTATTGTATTGTTTTGTATTGTGTTGTATTGCATTGTATTGTATTGTATTGCTTTGTATTATGTTGTGTTGTATTGTGTTGTGTTGTGTTGTATTGTATTGCATTGCATTGTATTGTATTGCTTAATATTACGTTGTGTTGTATTGTATTGCATTGTATTGTATTGTTTGTACTGCATTGTATTGTACTGTACTGTATTGTACTGTATTGCATTGTATTGTATTGCATTTTTTTTCTACACACACAATCATGTACAAGGTAAAGAGTTAATATCACTTACAGAGAAAAGACATTAAACTAAAGAACGAACGCAAAGAGTTAGGGGTCCCATAGCCTCTCAGGGCACTGAATTCATATCCACTGTGTCCAGCGCTGAGTATAAGAGGAGGGGCCCCAGTCCTTTGTTTCCACTCTTTACTATTTGTTGGTCCTTTGTTCATCTGGCCTCATTGTTTATTAATTTCAAGTCAATATACCACAGAGGCAACAATGTGTTTGTTCTGTATTGTCCGTATATTCTGTGTAGCTTATTCGGGATTAAAAGGCTATGCCAGTCTTGAATAAAAAGCTAATTTGTGTTTGCACATTTCTTCTGTCGTTGCTGCTGTGTGCACATGTCGATCACTCGGTACAAGGACAGGCCCAGCGCTACCTTTTATTTACCT
>NC_134903.1:27185847-27208347 GCF_041734735.1 Babylonia areolata
GCCAGGACTTTGGACAGCAAGCTGCAAGAAGCAGCGGATAGTGCCGACAAGTACAAGTGAGACAGCAGCGTTTCGTCTTTGTGGGGTTGTGTGTGGGTGTGTGGGTGTCCAGGTGTGGGTGTGGGTGTCTGAGTGTGGGTGTGTGTATGTGTGTGTGTGTATGTGTGTGTGTGTGCGTGTGTATGTGCATGCATGTGTGTGTGTGTGTGTGTGGTGTGTGTGTGTATGTGTGTGTGTGTGTGGTGTGTGTATGTGTGTGTGTGGTGTGTGGGTGTGTGTGTGTGTGTGTGGTGTGTGTGTGTATGTGTGTGGTGTGTGGGTGTGTGTATGTGTGTGTGTGTGTGTGTGGTGTGTGGGTGTGTGTGTTGGTGTGTGTGTATGTGCATGTGTGTGTGTGTGTGCACATGTGTGCATGCATGTGTATGTGTTTATTGTGTGTTTGTGTGCGTTCTTGTATGCTTTCTGACATGACGTGTTACTGTAGAGCACTTTTGAGAGGTCTGAAACTGAATAAAGTGCTATGTAAATGTACATATGCAAAATGTTTTTTCATCTTTGTTCTTATTGTCTCTCTGCTTCTGTTTCTATTTATCGTTTCAGTTTGTCCCTTGTCTGTCTGTCTGTCTGTCTGTCTGTCTGTCTTACTCTGTCATAATCTCATGACATATTTTGTGATCTGCCATTTCATGCAATGTATATTTATTCTAGATATATAAAAGTTTGAGATTATATTACATAAACACACACACACACACACACACACAGTTGAGGGGAATTCTAAAAGAGTAAATTTTTGAGTGGACAGTGCTTGTGCAGAGTTTATATTTTAAATAGATAAATGTCTCTCTCTCTCTCTCTCTTTATATATATATATATATATATATATATATATAGTAAACCTCCTTCGGTCATGGCTGATCATGGATAGAGTATATCCGACCTAATGTCTAACTGGGCTGTCTGCTTGGACCAAGCAGTGTCGCCTGTGACTGTAGAGACCGATGCGAGAGAGACAGTCTCTGACGCAGCGGTCACATGTGTAAGCTGATGCTGGTCTGTTGGCTGCCGTCCCTTTTCTGCGAGCTCGCTTTTCTGCTGCAGCAGCTGACAGTTTGTCCTCACCAATCCGTAGCTGATTCTTGAGAGTGCTTCTGCATCTGTTGCGGTCATCTGCAAGGTCCTCCCAGGACTCAGTGTTGATCTCACAGTTAAACTCATTTTACCCTCCACCTCAACAGAGCTGGGGTATCAATCTGGTCCTGATCAATCAGAGTTTAAAACAACAAGGTAAAGGCCCACGACCCTGGACAAAACTTCTGGACAACATCACTGACGAAGTTTAAAACAACAAGGTAAAGGCCCACGACCCTGGACAAAACTTCTGGACGACATCACTGACGAAGTTTAAAACAACACGGTAAAGGCCCACAACCATTCGGATGAGACGATAAACCGAGGTCCCGTGTGTAACATGCACTTAGCGCATGTAAAAGAACCCACGGCAACAAACGGGTTGTTCCTGGCAAAATTCTGTAGAAAAATCCACTTCGATAGGAAAAACAAATAAAACTGCACGCAGGAAAAAATACCAAAAAAATGGGTGGCGCTGTAGTATAGCGACACGCTCTCCCTGGGGAGAGCAGCCCAAATTTCACACAGAGAAATCTGCTGTGATAAAAAGAAATACAAATACAAACCCTGGACAAAACTTTTGGGACGACATCACTGACGAATGGGATTGCGGCCTTTTGCTCTCCGTGCAGGCAGCAGTACTTGGCGGTGCTGGGCAAGTTCTCCTCCCTCAGCTCTGTGGTTCGGCAGCAGCGACAGTCCCTCCAGGAGTTGCGACAGTCCACCCTCACGCTCCGAGACAGCGCCGCCGAAGAGCTCAGTGCGGCGCACGACCGCGTCAAGGATATGAGCAGCAAAGTTCAAGCGGGTAAAGTAATGGTGATGATGGTGGTGGTGGTGATGGTGACGATGATGATGATAATGACAGGTGATGATGATGATGATGATGATAAAAAAATAACAATAGTAATAACAGTAATGATATTATTAACAATGATGATTACAATGCTAATAATAATAATGATAATAGTAATGATAATGATAATAACAATGATAGTAGTGGTAGTAGTAATAATAATAATAATAATAATAGAAATGGCAAACTATATACAATAAATAATATTGCCAAACATTATCCAGTTATCCAGAGGAAACAGCAAGAGATTTTGATGCGTAGTTACAAAGACCCAAGCTTTTGAATAGTGTAGGTGTGAAAATCAGCTGTGACTGAAAAAAAGGCCTAGCACTCCCATGTGTCATTCTGCACAATAAATGCACTCCCATGTGTCATTCTGCACAATAAATGCACTCCCATGTGTCATTCTGCACAATAAATGCACTGCCATGTGTCATTCTGCACAATAAATGTGCTCCCATGTGTCATTCTGCACAATAAATGCACTGCCATGTGTCATTCTGCACAATAAATGCACTCCCATGTGTCATTCTGCACAATAAATGCACTGCCATGTGTCGTTCTGCACAATAAATGCACTGCCATGTGTCATTCTGCACAATAAATGCACTCCCATGTGTCATTCTGCACAATAAATGCACTGCCATGTGTCATTCTGCACAATAAATGCACTGCCATGTGTCATTCTGCACAATAAATGCACTGCCATGTGTCATTCTGCACAATAAATGCACTGCCATGTGTCATTCTGCACAATAAATGCACTGCCATGTGTCATTCTGCACAATAAATGCACTGCCATGTGTCATTCTGCACAATAAATGTGCTCCCATGTGTCATTCTGCACAATAAATGCACTCCCATGTGTCATTCTGCACAATAAATGTGCTGATTTTATTCAATCTCTGTCGTGTTTTGGGGCTTTAGATAGTAAGTTATTTGTTATTCTTTCAGTTTTCATTGTTTGAGAGTGTTCTGTTCAGTAAGAACAGACAAACAAAAACATAACTGTTTTTCTTTTTCATGTGACATGAATGGAGTGATGGCCTATAGGTAATGCATCCGCCTAGGAAGCGAGAGAATCTGAACGTGCTGGTTCGAATCACGGCTCAGCCGCCGATATTTTCTCCCCCTCCACTAGACCTTGAGTCATGGTCTGGACGCTAGTCATTCGGATGAGACGATAAACCGAGGTCCCGTGTGCTAACATGCACTTAGCACATGTAAAAGAACCCACAGCAACAAAAAGGTTGTCCCTGGCAAAATTCTGTAGAAAAATCCACTTCAATAGGATAAACAAATAAAACTGCATGCAGGAAAAAAAAAAAAAAAAGGGTGGTGCTATAGTATAGTGACGCGCTCTCCCTGGGGAGAGCAGCCCAAATTTTACACAGAGAAATCTGTTGTGATAAAAAGCAATACAAATACAAATATTAATCCTGCTTTTAAGAAATTTCTTCAAAATGCCCCGTGTGTAAAAAGAGGTGTGTGTTTGGCTTTTCCTTTTTTGGGTTCTATTGGGAAAATGACACCTCCACATCGATTTTTCATCAGAGAAATATACACACTGGCAGGCCACAAACACAGCTGTAAGTTTGCTCAGGTACATTATTTATGTTGCCCTAACATTTGAATAAAAAAAAAATTTAGAAATAAAGAAACGGACAACAAAATCTCTCGGGGCCAGGTCACGGGGCATCTGTTGTCAGCAATGTTAGCCTTGCCTGTGCTAGAAAGATTGAGAGGGAGTGGGCAAGGTGTGGGTGTGTGTGTGTGTGTGTGTGAGAGAGAGAGAGCATATATTTGAGTTATTAGATAAAATGTCGTATTCATTTGAAATGGAGAAATCCGATCACAATCCATAACTAAAAAAAACAAAAACAAAACCAAAAACAAAAACAAAACCAAGTTAGTTCAAGGTGGGTATTAGGAATAGTACGTAAAGTTCATTTGAGTAATAAGAAACTCTAGGGAGAGCTGGACAGTACAAGGTCTTCAGTGATAAGAAACTGTAGGGAGAGCTGGACAGTACAAGGTCTTCAGTGATAAGAAACTGTAGGGAGAGCTGGACAGTACAAGGTCTTCAGTGATAAGAAACTCTAGGGAGAGCTGGACAGTACAAGGTCTTCAGAGAAGAAGCCCCCCCCCCCCCCCACCCCCTCCAGCTCTTAACTCCATACACTCTAAACATATACATACAAACCAGGACTTCAGGACTACCATGTAACTGTGTATATCTGTGGCACCGCAGACTTTGAGGCAGTGCAGTCGAGGCTGCAGTGTGTGGAGATGGAGCACCTGGTGTCCTCGCAGTCCAACAGGACGCTGACCGGCAAGGTGCGCCACCTGGAGGAGAAAGCACGCAACCTGCAGCGCTGCGAGCAGGAAATGGTCGCCCTGGAAACGCGGAGCAACAACCTGCAGTCCCGGCTGTCAGGTAGTGGGATTGGATGTGAATGTATCGCTTTGTGTGTGTGTGTGTGTGTGTGTGTGTGTGTCTGTGTGTGTGTGTGTGTGTACATGTGTGTGTGTGTGTCTGTGTGTGTGTGTGTCTGTGTGTCTGTGTGTCTGTGTGTGTGTGTGTGTGTGTTTGTACATGTGTGTGTGTGTGTGTGTGTGTGTGTACATGTGTGTGTGTGTGTGTGTATACATGTGTGTGTGTGTGTGTGTGTGTGTACATGTGTGTGTGTGTGTTTGTACATGTGTGTGTGTGTCTGTCTGTGTGTGTGTGTGTGTCTGTGTGTGTGTGTCTGTGTGTGTGTGTGTGTGTGTATGTGTACATGTGTGTGTGTCTGTGTGCTTACACTGTACCTTGACAGCACAGGAAATGGCTTCTCTAGAGACATGGAACAACAGTCTGTAGTCCAGACGTACAGGTAGTGAGATCAGATAACAATACGTCTTGTTTAGTGTGTGTGTGTGTTTGTACTGTGAATTGCCTTGCTGGCACTGGAAATGGTTGCCCTGGAAACACAACACTAACAGTACTTCTTATTTCATTTGTGTGCTTATACTGTAAACTGCCTCGTTAGCGCAGGAACTGGTCGCCCTTGAAACGCGGAGCAGTAAGAACCTGCAGTGCCGACTTACAGATAGCGAGATCGGATAAGAATATATCACTTGTGTATGTGTGTGTGTGTGTGGGTGGGTGGGTGCGAACGCGCGTGTGTGTACCTTGTTAGTGCAGGAAATCGCCTCTCTGGAAACTGAACTTACATGTATTATGATCACAGTGATGGCCTTGACGTAACGCGTCCACCTAGGAAGCGAGAGAATCTGAGCACGCTGGTTCGAATCACGGCTGAGCTGCCGGTATTTTCTCCCCCTCCACTAGACCTTGAGTTGTGGTCTGGACGCTAGTTATTCGGATGTGACGATAAACTGAGGTCCCGTGTGCAGCATGTACTTAACGCATGTAAAAGAACCCACGGCAACAGAAAGGGTTGTTCCTGGCAAAATTCTGTAGAAAAATCCACTTCAGTGGGAAAAACAAACAAAACTGCACGCAGGAAAAACTATATAAAAAAAAAAGGGTGGTGCTGTAGTGTAGTGATGCGCTCTCCCTGGGGAGAGCAGCCCGAATTTCACACAGAGAAATCTGTTGTGATAAAAAAAAGAAATACAAATACAAGCATAGGTATGTATGTATGTATGTATGTTTGTTGGTAGGTGTGTCTGTATGTATGTATGCATGCATGCTATAATGTAAAATATGAATAATAAAAAAAAAGTTTGAAAAAAAAAAAAAAACCGGAAAAAGAAAGAACAATTCGCAGGTGCTGCCAGGGACTTGAATCAACTGTTGATTCTGATCCGCAGAGGTTGAAGGTCAGCTGACGGACACGGTGGCCAGAGAGAGGCATCTCCAGATGGAAGCAGAGCAGTTCCAGAAACAAATCAGGTTTGGAAAAGCCTCCTGGAATTTTGGAGCTGTTTATTGAGGTGTTAATTTGCCCCAGGCTGGATGATTAGTTAGGTGGGTTGTTGCTTGATCAGTCAGCTAAGTGTTGTTGCTGTATTAGTTTGCTGGTTAGTTCAGTTTGACAGTTCGACAATTGAATAGCTGGCTTGTTGTTTGGTAGTTAGCAGTACAGATCGGTAGATTGTTTGGTAGTTAGCAGTATAGATCGGTAGATTGTTTGGTAGTTAGCAGTATAGATCGGTAGATTGTAGTTAGCAGTACAGATCGGTAGATTGTTTGGTAGTTAGCAGTACAGATCAGTAGATTGTTTGGTAGTTAGCAGTACAGATCAGTAGATTGTTTGGTAGTTAGCAGTACAGATCAGTAGATTGTTTGGTAGTTAGCAATACAGATCAGTAGATTGTTTGGTAGTTAGCAGTACAGATCGGTAGATTGTTTGGTAGTTAGCAGTATAGATCGGTAGATTGTTTGGTAGTTAGCAATACAGATCAGTAGATTGTTTGGTAGTTAGCAGTACAGATCAGTAGATTGTTTGGTAGTTAGCAATACAGATCAGTAGATTGTTTGGTAGTTAGCAATACAGATCGGTAGATTGTTTGGTAGTTAGCAGATCGGTAGATTGTTTGGTAAAAACTGAAGTTCTCCATCAGCCAGCCCCAGGGAAACCCTACGTTGAGCCCAACATCACAGTCAACGGTCAGAGACTCAGTGCGGTGGAGCGGTTCACATACCTTGGCAGCACACTGTCACGAAATGCGACCATCGACGATGAAGTGAACGTCAGGATTGCAAGAGCAAGCGCAACTTTTGGTAGACTCAGTGCAAATGTCTGGAACAGAAGAGGCATTAGTCTTGAGACCAAGCTAAAGGTCTACAGAGCAGTAGTTCTCCCCACACTACTGTACGCCTGCGAAACTTGGACAGTGTACCAACGACATGCCAAGAAGCTGAACCACTTCCACACAACATGCCTCAGGAAGCTACTGAACATCAAGTGGCAAGACAGGACCCCAGACACAGAGGTGCTTGCAAAAGCTACCCTTCCTAGCATCTTCACCATCCTGATGCAGTCCCAGCTTCGCTGGGCTGGACACATGGCGCGCATGCCAGACCATCGGCTGCCGAAAAGGCTCTTCTATGGCGAGCTGCAACAAGGGAAGAGATCACACGGAGGTCAGAAGAAGCGCTTCAGAGATACTCTGAAAGTCTCTCTGAAAGCGTTTGATATCAACCCTGACTCCTGGGAGGAATCTGCAGTGGACCGTGACAGATGGCGCGCTGCTGTGCACAAAGGCGCCAAGTTGTGCGAGGCCAACAGGACTGCTGCAGCTGTTCAGAAGAGGCAGGCCAGAAAGTCACGGGCAAACAAGCTCCCTGACAATGATATGCCTGTCTTTGTCTGCCCCAACTGTCAGCGAACATTTCGTGCGCAGATTGGACTATTCAGTCATCTGTGCACTCACAGATAGATTCATGAGCATCCTTCCCCCCAGCCCACCACCGCCCTCCCCCCATCCCCCATCTGGATGACAACGATGGTCATCATCGATCTCGATGGACACACCACCACCACCAGATTGTTTGGTAGTTAGCAGTACAGATCAGCAGATTGTTTGGTAGTTAGCAATACAGATCAGTAGATTGTTTGGTAGTTAGCAGTACAGATCAGTAGATTGTTTGGTAGTTAGCAGTACAGATCAGTAGATTGTTTGGTAGTTAGCAGTACAGATCAGTAGATTGTTTGGTAGTTAGCAGTACAGATCAGTAGATTGTTTGGTAGTTAGCAGTACAGATCAGTGGATTGTTTGGTAGTTAGCAGTACAGATCGGTAGATTGTTTGGTAGTTAGCAGTACAGATCAGTAGATTGTTTGGTAGTTAGCAGTACAGATCGGTAGATTGTTTGGTAGTTAGCAATACAGATCAGCAGATTGTTTGGTAGTTAGCAGTACAGATCGGTAGATTGTTTGGTAGTTAGCAGTCAGTAGATTGTTTGGTAGTTAGCAGTACAGATCGGTAGATTGTTTGGTAGTTAGCAGTCAGTAGATTGTTTGGTAGTTAGCAGTACAGATCAGTAGATTGTTTGGTAGTTAGCAGTACAGATCAGTAGATTGTTTGGTAGTTAGCAGTCAGTAGATTGTTTGGTAGTTAGCAATACAGATCAGTAGATTGTTTGGTAGTTAGCAGTACAGATCAGTAGATTGTTTGGTAGTTAGCAGTACAGATCGGTAGATTGTTTGGTAGTTAGCAATACAGATCAGTAGATTGTTTGGTAGTTAGCAGTACAGATCAGTAGATTGTTTGGTAGTTAGCAGTACAGATCAGTGGATTGTTTGGTAGTTAGCAGTACAGATCAGTAGATTGTTTGGTAGTTAGCAGTACAGATCAGTAGATTGTTTGGTAGTTAGCAGTACAGATCAGTAGATTGTTTGGTAGTTAGCAGTACAGATCAGTAGATTGTTTGGTAGTTAGCAGTACAGATCAGTAGATTGTTTGGTAGTTAGCAGTCAGTAGATTGTTTGGTAGTTAGCAATACAGATCAGTAGATTGTTTGGTAGTTAGCAATACAGATCAGTAGATTGTTTGGTAGTTAGCAGTACAGATCAGTAGATTGTTTGGTAGTTAGCAGTACAGATCAGTAGATTGTTTGGTAGTTAGCAGTACAGATCAGTAGATTGTTTACTCTTTTGTGTGAATTTATCTTTTTCCGTTTTGGGGGAGTGGGAGAGGGGTTTTTTTTTTCTGTGTGTGTGTGTGTGTGTGTGCGCGCGTGCGTGTGTGTGTGTGTGTGTGTGTGTGTGTGTTGTGCTTTTTCTCCTGATATGACAAGGTATCACAAAGAGATGAAGAAATGTAATAAGGGAAGCTACTCACTTTACATCTTGCAACATTTTGAGAAAAGTTAGCTCAGGTAGATACTAGAGCCTGAATTAATCTGACAGCAACACAGTTACATAGGGAAAACATGAACTTTTTCTATCCCAGGTGTGAGGTACAGGAGTATAGAATGTTTCACTGAGTTTTGAGGCCAGGTTGAAGAGAGGCGAGGAAGTCAAGAATGTCAGAGATTGTCAGGGAGTCTGTTACACATCTTTGGGGCTTGAAAAGAAAAATAGATATACGTCCATAGATGTTAGTTCTGACATGAGGTATCCTGAGAAGTTGAGAATGAACACAGTGTGTATATGTGTGATTACAGAGCCGAAACGGATTAAGTCTTAGTTCTGATGGAGACGGGGGCAGTAGCCGAGTGGTAATAACGTTGGGCTTTCAATCTGAGGGTCCCTGGCTCGAATCTCAGTAACGGCGCCTGGTGGGTAAAGGGTGGAGAATCCGATCTCCCAGGTCAACATATGTGCAGACCTGCTAGTGCCTGAACCCCCTTCGTGTGTATATGCATGCAGAAGATCAAACACACACATTAAAGATCCTGTAATCCATGTCAGCGTTTGGTGGCTTATGGAAACAAGAACATACCCAACATGCACACCCCTGAAAACGGAGTATGGCTGCCTACATGACAGGGTAAAAATTGTCATACAGGTGAAAGCTGACTCATGTACATGCAAGTGAGCATGGGAGTTGCAGCCCACGAACGAAGAAGAAGGAAAAAGGAGTCAAGAGTGTCACAGGTTATCAGGGAGTCTGTTCCACATCTTTGGGGCTTGAAAAGGAAAAAAGATCTACGTTCATAGGTCTTAGTTCTGACACAAGGTATCCTGAGAAGTCAGGTATGAACACAGTTTCACACTGTGTATACATGTTGTCTGTGATCACAGAGCCAAAATGGACTGGGTCCTAGTTGTGACGTGAGGTATCCTGAGAAGTTGAGTGTGAACAGTTTCACAGTGTGTACACATGCTATCTGTGATGGCAGAACCAAAACGGACTAGGTCTTAGTTTTGACATGAGGTGAGGTATCTTGAGCAGTCAGGTATGAACACAGTGTGTACACATGCTACCTGTGATGGCAGAACCAAAACAGAGGAACTGGACCGGGCAGCCAAAGAGAAGCAGCAGCAAGCGCTCAACAGTGATAACGCTCTCCAGGCGTGAGTTGCTTTGGTTTTCTTTCTTTTTCTTTTTTTTATCCCTCTTTTTTTCCGTTTTTTTTTTTTTTTTAATTTTGCTGTGGTAAAGGTCTGTTGTTGGTTGTTGATTTGGTTTTTGTTGTTGTTTGTTGTTGTTGTTTTGGGGGTGGGGTGCTTGGCTAGGCGGGTGTGTCGGGTGGGGGGTGGTGGCTGGGGGGGGGGGGGTTGGCTAGGGGGATGGGGGGGGTGTCAGGTGGTTTTTGATTTGGTTTTTGTTGTTGTTTTTGGGGTGGAGGTGGGGTTGGCTGTGGGGGGTGTCCAGGGGGTGGGGGAGGGGGGGTGTCTGGGCAGGGTGTCGGGTGGTTGTTGATTTGGTTTTTGTTGGGGTTTTTTTTTTTTAGGGGAGAGTGAGAGGTGAGATGATGGAGTGCAGGGATGTTGATGCCTTTCACCCCCTCCCCCCCCCCCCCCCCCCAACCCCCCCCCATCTCCACCATACACACTACACAAAGGCACGTAGTCGTGTCGGCCATCCACAGGGACCTACTAATGTTTGGTCGCTATGAGGCCACATACCAGAGGAGACCCTGCACTGCTGTTCGGTTACATCGGCGGTGTTGAGCGAGGCCTGCTCTGATTGTAGTTCTGTAGGGCACCACGTAGTATGCCCCCTGCTGATGACGGCGTTTGGTCGGTGGCGGAGACCTGCTGAGTGATGACGGCGTTTGGTCGGTGGCGGAGACCTGCTGAGTGATGACGGCGTTTGGTCGGTGGCGGAGACCTCCTGAGTGATGACGGCGTTTGGTCGGTGGCGGAGACCTGCTGAGTGATGACGGCGTTTGGTCGGTGCCGGAGACCTGCTGAGTGATGACGGCGTTTGGTCGGTGCCGGAGACCTGCTGAGTGATGACGGCGTTTGGTCGGTGGCGGAGACCTGCTGAGTGATGACGGCGTTTGGTCGGTGCCGGAGACCTGCTGAGTGATGACGGCGTTTGGTCGGTGGCGGAGACCTGCTGAGTGATGACGGCGTTTGGTCGGTGGTGGAGACCTGCTGAGTGATGACGGCGTTTGGTCGGTGGTGGAGATCTGCTGAGTGATGACGGCGTTTGGTCGGTGGTGGAGATCTGCTGAGTGATGACGGCGTTTGGTCGGTGGTGGAGATCTGCTGAGTGATGACGGCGTTTGGTCGGTGGCGGAGACCTGCTGAGTGATGACGGCGTTTGGTCGGTGCCGGAGACCTGCTGAGTGATGACGGCGTTTGGTCGGTGGCGGAGACCTGCTGAGTGATGACGATGACAGGAGACAGCCAGCTGGGGCACAAGGATGGAGAAATCATCCTCTTCATCGTCATCACCATCATCATCATCATCGTCATCATCATCATCGTCATCATCATCGTCGTCTTCATCACCATCATCATCATCATCATCTTCTTTATCATCATCATCATCATCACCACTATCTTCATCATCACCATCATCGTTATAACATTCATCACCACTATCGTCTTCATCATCATCGCCATCATCACCATCATCATCATCACCACTATTTTCATCATCACCATCATCGTCATCACCACTATCTTCTTCTTCATCATCATCATCATCATCATCACCATCATCATCATCATCATCATCGTCACCATCATCATCATCACCACAACCAGCATCATCTTCATCATCATCTTCACCATCATCATCATCATCACCACTATTTTCATCATCACCATCATCGTCATCACCACTATCAGCATCATCTTCATCATCATCATCACCATCATTGTCATCAACACTATCTTCATCATCATCGTCGTCACCACTATCTTCATCTTCATCAACACTATCATCGTCATCACCACTATCCTCATCGTCATTATCATCATCATCATCGTTGTCATCACCACTATCATCATCATCATCATCATGATCGTCATCACCGCTGTCTTCTTCATCATCATCATCATTGTCACCATCATTGTCATCCTTGTGGTTGTCATCATCCTTATCACCATTATCTTCACCACCATCATCGTCAATGTCATCATCATCACCACCATCCCCCTCCACCTCATCGTCATTGTTGTCGTCATCATCACCACCGTCATCATCATTGAAAAAAATGTACGATAGTCAGTCGTGTCCGACTATGACCATCAGAACAGCAGAGGAGGCAACTGCTGTCCCGACTATCTGGGCTAGAATTTGATTATGGTGGAGAGTGTCTTGCCCAAGTTACATCCCCACTCTCTCGGCCAAGAGGGTTTTTAGGACAGTCGGCGCTGGGATGGTTCCCAAAGGCCAACTAGCCCACAAGGCTGCAGCACTAAGAGCCAGTGCTATTTTGCCTCCTAGTTTGAGAGTCATAGTCCTTCTTAAAAGTCTAAGCTGTGAATGATTTCACATTGCAATGGAGAAAATGTTGATACAGACCTCACTTTGTTGATGGCCCATTTTATTTTCATTTTTTATTTTTTATTTTATATATATATATATATATATATATATATATTTCTGTTGTTGTTGTTATTTTTACTTTATTTATTTTATTATATTTTATTAATTTTTATTGGGGTTTTTTGTGTTTTTTTAATTAAGTAATTTATTTTTTTATTTTTTTATTTTTTTAATTTATTTTTTTTCCCTCAAGGCCTGACTAAGCGCGTTGGGTTATGCTGCTGGTCAGGCATCTGCTTGGCAGATGTGGTGTAGCGTATATGGATTTGACCGGACGCAGTGATGCCTCCTTGAGCTACTGATACTGATACTGTTGGCCCAACTGTAAACTTGCGTCCGTCTGTAAAGTGAGCTGAGTGTTGGGCCTTCATCATCATCATCATCACCGCCGCTGTCATTGCCACCAGCACCACCACCACTAAGTGGAGCGATGGCCTAGAGGTAACGCGTCCGCCTAGGAAGCGAGAGAGAATCTGAGCGCGCTGGTTCTAATCACGGCTCAGCCGCCGATATTTTCTCCCCCTCCACTAGACCTTGAGTGGTGGTCTGGACGCTAGTCAATCGGATGAGACGATAAACCGAGATCCCGTGTGCAGCATGCACTTAGCGCACGTAAAAGAACCCACGGCAACAAAAGGGTTGTTCCTGGCAAAATTCTGTAGAAAAATCCACTTCGATAGGAAAAACAAATAAAACTGCACGCAGGAAAAAATACCAAAAAAATGGGTTGGCGCTGTAGTGTAGCGACGCGCTCTCCCTGGGGAGAGCAGCCCGAATTTCACACAGAGAAATCTGTTGTGATAAAAAGAAATACAAATACAAATACAAATACCACAAGCTGTAGCGTGATGTGCAGACTGGACCGACAGCTGCGGCAGAAGGAGGGGGACCTGGCGACGGTGCAGAAACAGCTGAAGAACCTGGAGAACCAGCACCGGGAGGCGCAGAGACGACAGGCCGACATCGCCCAGCAACGCGTCCTCTCCGAGAGTAAGGCCGCTGTCCTCATGTTTGTTATGTTTTGTATTGTATTGTATTGTACTGTATTGTACTGTACTGTACTGTACTGTATTGTACTGTATTGTATTGTACTGTATTGTATTGTACTGTATTGTACTGTATTGTATTGTACTGTATTGTATTGTACTGTATTGTATTGTATTGTACTGTATTGTATTGTATTGTACTGTATTGTATTGTATTGTACTGTATTGTACTGTATTGTATTGTACTGTATTGTATTGTATTGTACTGTATTGTACTGTATTGTACTGTATTGTATTGTATTGTACTGTATTGTACTGTATTGTATTGTATTGTATTGTATTGTACTGTATTGTATTGTATTGTACTGTATTGTATTGTATTGTATTGTACTGTATTGTACTGTATTGTATTGTATTGTACTGTATTGTACTGTATTGTATTGTACTGTATTGTATTGTATTGTACTGTATTGTACTGTATTGTACTGTATTGTACTGTATTGTATTGTACTGTATTGTATTGTATTGTACTGTATTGTATTGTACTGTATTGTATTGTATTGTACTGTATTGTATTGTACTGTATTGTATTGTACTGTATTGTATTGTACTGTATTGTATTGTATTGTACTGTATTGTATTGTATTGTACTGTATTGTATTGTACTGTATTGTATTGTACTGTATTGTACTGTATTGTATTGTACTGTATTGTATTGTATTGTACTGTATTGTATTGTATTGTACTGTATTGTACAGTATTGTACTGTATTGTATTGTACTGTATTGTATTGTATTGTACTGTATTGTACTGTATTGTATTGTATTGTACTGTATTGTATTGTACTGTATTGTATTGTACTGTATTGTGTTGTATTGTATTGTATTGTACTGTACTGTATTGTATTGTATTGTACTGTATTGTACTGTATTGTACTGTATTGTATTGTATTGTATTGTATTGTACTGTATTGTACTGTACTGTACTGTATTGTATTGTACTGTATTGTATTGTACTGTATTGTATTGTACTGTATTGTATTGTATTGTACTGTATTGTATTGTATTGTACTGTATTGTATTGTATTGTACTGTATTGTACTGTATTGTATTGTACTGTATTGTATTGTACTGTATTGTATTGTATTGTACTGTACTGTATTGTATTGTACTGTATTGTATTGTATTGTATTGTACTGTATTGTATTGTACTGTATTGTATTGTACTGTACTGTATTGTATTGTACTGTATTGTACTGTATTGTATTGTACTGTATTGTATTGTATTGTACTGTATTGTACTGTATTGTACTGTATTGTATTGTATTGTACTGTATTGTACTGTATTGTATTGTATTGTACTGTATTGTATTGTACTGTATTGTACTGTATTGTATTGTACTGTATTGTACTGTATTGTATTGTACTGTATTGTATTGTATTGTATTGTATTGTACTGTATTGTACTGTACTGTATTGTATTGTACTGTATTGTATTGTATTGTACTGTATTGTATTGTACTGTATTGTATTGTATTGTACTGTATTGTACTGTATTGTACTGTATTGTATTGTACTGTATTGTATTGTACTGTATTGTATTGTATTGTACTGTATTGTATTGTACTGTACTGTATTGTACTGTATTGTATTGTATTGTACTGTATTGTACTGTACTGTATTGTACTGTATTGTATTGTATTGTACTGTATTGTATTGTATTGTACTGTATTGTATTGTACTGTATTGTATTGTATTGTATTGTACTGTATTGTATTGTATTGTATTGTACTGTACTGTATTGTATTGTATTGTACTGTATTGTATTGTATTGTACTGTATTGTATTGTACTGTACTGTACTGTATTGTATTGTACTGTATTGTATTGTATTGTACTGTATTGTATTGTATTGTACTGTATTGTATTGTACTGTATTGTATTGTATTGTACTGTATTGTACTGTATTGTACTGTATTGTATTGTATTGTACTGTATTGTATTGTACTGTATTGTATTGTATTGTACTGTATTGTATTGTACTGTATTGTATTGTACTGTATTGTATTGTATTGTACTGTATTGTATTGTACTGTATTGTATTGTACTGTATTGTATTGTATTGTACTGTATTGTATTGTACTGTATTGTATTGTATTGTACTGTATTGTATTGTACTGTATTGTATTGTATTGTACTGTATTGTATTGTACTGTATTGTATTGTACTGTATTGTACTGTATTGTATTGTATTGTACTGTATTGTATTGTACTGTATTGTATTGTACTGTATTGTATTGTACTGTATTGTATTGTATTGTATTGTATTGTACTGTATTGTATTGTATTGTACTGTACTGTATTGTATTGTACTGTATTGTATTGTATTGTATTGTACTGTATTGTATTGTATTGTACTGTATTGTACTGTATTGTACTGTATTGTATTGTACTGTATTGTACTGTATTGTATTGTACTGTATTGTACTGTATTGTATTGCATTATTCTTTTTGTCACAGCAGGTTTCTCTGTGTGAAATTCGGGCTGCTCTACGCTGACAGCGCCACCTATTTTTATTGTATTTTTTTCTTGTCAGCAGTTTTGTTTTCCTATTGAAGTGGACTTCTCACAGAATTTTGCCAGGGACAACCCTTTTGTTGCCATGGGTTCTTTTACGTGCACTAAGCGCATGCTGCACATGGGACCTTGGCTTATCGTCTCATCCGAATGACAATAGCGTCCAGACCACCACTCAAGGTCTAGTGGACAGGGAGAAAATACTGGCGACTGCCGGTGTGATTTGAACCAGTGTGGTCAGATTCTCTCGCTTCCTAGGCGGACACGCTACCTCTAGGCTAACACTCCACATGCTTCATAGTGATAACGATGTCGACGATGGCAATCATCGATGATGATAACGTCAGTGATAGCGAATCATTTTAACGCTGCATGGAAAATTTGCGAATAGCAACTCAGTGCGTTTTACACGCTCCGCTTAACACAATTGATGCACAAACAGCACACGTTGATGAACAGCCATGAAATTTATCCATGTACTGTTATGCTTTTGTATTGCATGTTTGTTATATTTTCCTTTTATTGTGGCAGGATGAAAACGAACCAAAAGTGATCATTCTTTTGTCTTCCCCCTCAATAAACAAAATGATGAATAGTTTGTTGTTTGTTTGTTCTGTTGTTGTTGTTTTTTTCTCAAGGCCTAAGTGCGTTGGGTTACACTGCTGGTCAGGCATCTGCTTGGCAGATGTGGTGTAGCGTATATGGATTTGTCCGAATGCAGTGGCGCCATCTTGAGCTACTGAAACTGAAACTGTCTTAGATGAAGCCAAGAACCTGAAGGACTCCCTGGAACGGGCACGAGGGGACGTTGAAGCTCTGAAAAACGAAAGGTAAATGACGTGTGCGGTGGCCGAATGGTTATCACTATTTTTATCATCATCATCATTATTATCATAATTATTATTAGAAATACGAAAAAAAACCTTAGCCGTATGAAGAGCACAGGATCAGGAGTCAAGATGACTGCCGGAAAAAGAGGAAGCTAGTCAGGGATACAGAGGGGAGGTAACCTACTTCCGGGAGGTTATCAGCCCTGGAGGTTATCGGCTGTAGCTGCTTTGGTTTTCTCCGCATAGGTGGGTAGTAGTTTGCACAGGACGGGAATCGGACTCCCTGCCGGAGTCTGCACTAGTGGGTCACGGTAAGTATGTTAGATAAACATAATGATAATGATAATAATAATGGTACTTATATAGCGCTGAATCTTGTGCATAGACAAATCTAAGCGCTTTCGCACCTGTCATTCTCACGCACGCATAACTCTAAAACCGGAGAAACTAAAGACAAGGAAGAGGCAGGGAAGGCATAATTTTAGGAAAAAAATTTCCTGTTACTGCTGTTGTTAGTTGTAGTAGTAGTAGTATCATTATTATTATCATTACAATTTTTACCACCATTATTATCGTATTCATTATTATTATTATTATCACTATTATTATTATTATTATCAATGCTTGAATAGTGCATGCCCTTAGTCAGAGACCGAGCTCCAAGCGCTTTATGAACACAGAGTCATTTGCACAACAGGCTGCCTTCCTGTCTGGGTACAGCAGACCGACAGCTGCTATTAGGCGCTCATCATTAGTTTCCTGCGTCAGTCAGTCCGGCTTTCAATCATGTGCACGCATACACGTGCGTATTTGAGAGGAGTCTTTCTCCAGAACTTTGTGTCAGGGACCAGCCTTTTGTTGTCTTGTCATGGACTGCCCTTTAGTTGCATCGTTTCATAGTCTCATCCAAATGACTAGCGTCCAGACCACCACTCAAGGTGTTGCGGAAGTGGGAGGGGGGTGGTGGGGGGTGGGGGAGAATACTATGCAATGCAACACAATGCAACACAATGCAACACAGTGCAACGCGAACAGAAACATGATGCAAACACAAACAGACAACACAACACAACATAACACAACACTGAACTGCACTGCACCACCCCACACCACACTGCACCACACCACAACACACCACACAACACCACATCACCCCACACCACACTACAAACACCATACCACACCACACACCACACCACCCCACACCACACTACAACCACCACACCACCCAACACCACACACCAAACCACCCCACACCACAACACCCCACCCCACACCACACCACAACACCCCACCCCACACCACACCACCCCACCCCATAACACACCACCCCACCCCACACCACACTACAACCACCACACACACCACCCCACCCCACCCCACACCACAACATACCACCCCACAACACACCACCCCACCCCATAACACACCACCCCACCCCACACCACACCACACAACAACCATCACACCACCCCACACCACACCACCCCACACCACCACACCACACCACCACACCACACCACACCACACCACACCACACCCCCACCCCACCCCACCCCACCCCACCCCACACCACACCACACCACACCACACCACACCACCACACCACACCACCACACCACACCACACCACACCACACCACACCCCCACCCCACCCCACACCACACCACACCACACCACACCACACCACACCACCACACCACACCACCACACCACACCACACCACACCACCACACCACACCACACCACCACACCACACCACACCACACCACACCACACCCCACAGCACACCACACCACACCACACCACACCACACCACCACACCACACCACACCCCCACCCCACCCCACAGCACACCACACCACACCACACCACACCACACCCCCACACCCACCAGTGCTGTGTTTCAGGGAAACAATGATAGCAGTGCTGTGTTTCAGGGAAACAATGATAGCAGTGCTGTGTTTCAGGGAAACAATGATAGCAGTGCTGTGTGTTTCAGGGAAACAATGATGGCAGTGCTGTGTGTTTCAGGGAAACAATGATAGCAGTGCTGTGTTTCAGGGAAACAATGATAGCAGTGCTGTGTGTTTCAGAGAAACAATGATAGCAGCGCTGTGTTTCAGGGAAACAATTATAGCAGTGCTCTGTGTTTCAGGGAAACAATGATAGCAGCGCTGTGTTTCAGGGAAACAATGATAGCAGTGCTCTGTGTTTCAGGGAAACAATGATAGCAGCGCTGTGTTTCAGGGAAACAATGATAGCAGTGCTGTGTTTCAGGGAAACAATGATAGCACTGCTGTGTTTCAGGGAAACAATGATAGCAGTGCTCTGTGTTTCAGGGAAACAATGATAGCAGTGTTGTGTTTCAGGGAAACAATGATAGCAGTGCTATGTTTCAGGGAAACAATGATAGCAGTGCTATATTTCAGGGAAACAGTGATAGCAGTGCTGTGTTTCAGGGAAACAGTGATAGCAGTGCTGTGTGTTTCAGGGAAACAATGATAGCAGTGCTGTGTGTTTCAGGGAAACAATGATAGCAGTGCTGTGTGTTTCAGGGAAACAATGATAGCAGTGCTGTGTGTTTCAGGGAAACAATGATAGCAGTGCTATGTTTCAGGGAAACAGTGATAGCAGTGTTGTGTTTCAGGGAAACAATGATAGCAGTGCTGTGTGTTTCAGGGAAACAATGATAGCAGTGCTATGTTTCAGGGAAACAGTGATAGCAGTGTTGTGTTTCAGGGAAACAATGATAGCAGTGCTATGTTTCAGGGAAACAATGATAGCAGTGCTGTGTTTCAGGGAAACAATGATAGCAGTGCTATGTTTCAGGGAAACAATGACAGCAGTGCTGTGTGTTTCAGGGAAACAATGATAGCAGTGCTATGTTTCAGGGAAACAATGACAGCAGTGCTGTGTGTTTCAGGGAAACAGTGATAGCAGTGCTGTGTTTCAGGGAAACATTGATAGCAGTGCTGTGTGTTTCAGGGAAACAATGATAGCAGTGCTCTGTGTTTCAGGGAAACAATGATAGCAGTGCTGTGTTTCAGGGAAACAATGATAGCAGTGCTGTGTGTTTCAGGGAAACAATGATAGCAGTGCTGTGTTTCAGGGAAACAATGATAGCAGTGCTGTGTGTTTCAGGGAAACAATGATAGCAGTGCTGTGTTTCAGGGAAACAATGATAGCAGTGCTGTGTTTCAGGGAAACAATGATAGCAGTGCTATGTTTCAGGGAAACAATGATAGCAGTGCTGTGTTTCAGGGAAACAATGATAGCACTGCTGTGTTTCAGGGAAACAGTGATAGCAGTGCTGTGTTTCAGGGAAACAATGATAGCAGTGCTGTGTTTCAGGGAAACAATGATAGCAGTGCTGTGTGTTTCAGGGAAACAATGATAGCAGTGCTGTGTGTTACAGGGAAACAGTGATAGCAGTGCTATGTTTCAGGGAAACATTGATAGCAGTGCTGTGTGTTTCAGGGAAACAATGATAGCAGTGCTGTGTTTCAGGGAAACAATGATAGCAGTGCTGTGTGTTTCAGGGAAACAATGATAGCAGCGCTGTGTTTCAGGGAAACAGTGATGGCAGTGCTGTGTTTCAGGGAAACAGTGATGGCAGTGTTGTGTTTCAGGGAAACAATGATAGCAGTGCTGTGTGTTTCAGGGAAACAATGATAGCAGTGCTGTGTTTCAGGGAAACAATGATAGCAGTGCTGTGTGTTTCAGGGAAACAATGATAGCAGTGCTGTGTTTCAGGGAAACAATGATAGCAGTGCTGTGTTTCAGGGAAACAATGATAGCAGTGCTGTGTTTCAGGGAAACAATGACAGCAGTGCTATGTTTCAGGGAAACAATGATAGCAGTGCTGTGTTTCAGGGAAACAATGATAGCAGTGCTGTGTTTCAGGGGAACAATGATAGCAGTGCTGTGTGTTTCAGGGAAACAATGATAGCAGCCCACCAGTCACGAATCGAGGAGCTGAGGGAGAGCTTCAAGAGAAAGATGGCCGAGAGTGAGAGATGGCCTGAAAAGGTAAAGCTGGCATTTGGTGGGTTGGTGAGGTGGGTTGGGGGGAGCGGGGTGCGGAGGGGGAGTGGGGGGGGGGGGCGACAGGTCAAATCTCCTGACGTGCCAGTGCATGCGCATGCATCATTGTTTCTTTAGTGTAAAGTCTTTTCACTGTTTAGTGATATTTTATGAAGGAAAGAAAAAAAAATGTTTGTATGATTCTCATGGCTACTGGCATGTGTGCGCACACGCACACTCACACACACACACACACACACACACACACACACACACACACACAGAGAGAGAGAGAGTACACAAACAACACTTATATGATTACACTGACACACAAACACTTACTTATACATGCTGCTCTACACTTGAAAGCATGTTTGCATGCTTGCACACATGCACACTCTCTCTCTCTCTCTCTCACACATACACACACACACGCGCACACACAAACACACACACACACAAACACACACAGACACACACACACACACACACACACACACACACACACACACACATACACACACACAGAGAGAGAGAGAGAGAGAGAAATAAACTTGAAAACAATGAGCTGTTTAAAAGAAAGTTTCCTAACTCAAAATAAAAAGTTGAACGTGCTTGCATATTTGATGGCATGAAACCATGGAAACATACAGTGATGACATGAAACCATGGAAACATACAGTGATGGCATGAAACCATGGAAACATACAGTGATGGCATGAAACCATGGAAACATACAGTGATGGCATGAAACCATGGAAACATACAGCGATGGCATGAAACCATGGAAACATACAGCGATGGCATGAAACCATGGAAACATACAGCGATGGCATGAAACCATGGAAACATACAGGCAATTTCAACTTTGGGTCCTGAGTGTGGAAACTTTCTTCTGCATGTATCTCAGAATGAGGAGTTTTTTTCAGTTTCAGTTTCCTCAACAAGGTGCCACTGAGTTGGGACAAATCCATACACGCTACACCACATCTGCTAGACTGATGCCTGACCAGCAGCATAACCCAGCGCATTCAGCCCTCAAGTGCATGCACATATATTTGTATTTTGTATTTGTATTTCTTTTTATCACAACAGATTTCTCTGTGTGAAATTCGGGCTGCTCTCCCCAGGGAGAGTGCGTCGCTACACTACAGCGCCACCCTTTTTTTTGTATTTTTTCCTGCATGTAGTTTTATTTGTTTTTTCCTATCGAAGTGGATTTTTCTACAGAATTTTGCCAGAAACAACCCTTTTGTTGCTGTGGGTTCTTTTACGTGCGCTAAATGCATGCTGCGCTTGGGACCTTGGTTTATTGTCTCATCCGAATGACTAGCGTCCAGACCACCACTCAAGGTCTAGTGGAGGGGGAGAAAATATCGGCGGCTGAACCATGATTCGAACCAGCGCACTCAGATTCTCTCGCTTCCAAGGCGGACGCGTTACCTCTTGGCCATCACTCCACTTATACATATATATATATATATATATTAAAGTACCTATCACAGTGGATTTTTTTCCACAGAATTTCGCCAGAGGACAGCACTGTTGCCGTGGGTTCTTTTTCAGTGCGCCAAGCGCATGCTGCATGTGGTACCTCACTTTATCATCTGATCCCAATGACAGGATGCTCAGTTTGGTTTTCCAGTCAAGCTTGGTACAAAGGCGACAGCTGGAATTGAACCCAGACCC
>NC_134903.1:27213347-27241240 GCF_041734735.1 Babylonia areolata
AACACATACCTGAAATATTGATATAGACATTGCTTTAAAAAGTTTGGTTTTAGGGTTGTTGTTTTTTTACATTAAGCTATCCCCCCCCTCCCCCACCACCACCACCAAAAAAAAGAGGCCCAAATAGATTTGAGGAGAAAAAAAAGAAACTCATTCTTGAAATACAAGAATAGCACAATAACGAAATACACAGTAGCATTTCTGTTACGCAGACATACACAGAAACACATACACATGCATGAGTTCTCAACACACACCCCCGCATACAACACAAGCACTCCACCAATGAAAGCAATAAACAAAACATTTCACAAATAATAATTGGAGCCGTAAACTATCAGATTACAAGATATCGACTGGTATTCTTGTTCATCTTTTTGACAGTTGATAAGACGATTCTTCATATTTTTCTTACACACATGTTTATTCCTAATATCTTCGAAAATGAGTTGAAGGTTCTTCCATAAATTTCCACCAGAGTACAGGAAGCTAGAAAAGGGTGGAGATTTTTCCGATCTCCCAGGTCAACATATGTGCAGACCTGCTAGTTCCTGGACCCCCTTCGTGTGCATGCACACGCAGAAGATCAAATATGCACGTTAAATATCCTGTAACCTATGTCAGTGTTCGGTGGGTTATGGAGATACGAAAATACCCAGCATGCATGAACCACGACAGAGTCATCAGTAAGTCGATGTTGGTCGTGTAACGGAAAGAAGAAAGAAGAAGAAGATTTGTAAAGGTTGTTTCAAGGTCTTGGTATAAACTACTTCCTTCCCTCCGTCCTTTAATGCAGGGAAGTTTGAGAGTCGTGGGGAAGAGGCAGCCGGTGAACTGAGCAGACAACTGGAGACAACCAGGGCCCAGCTGAAAGCGGAGGAAGAGAGAGTGACCTCCCTTACAACGGCCCTGCAGCAGGCCAAGGAGGAGGTAATGAGGACGCACATTTGGCAAGAGTCGTCCCCCTTTAGCTCCTTGTTTCACTTTCGTTTTCTCAAGGACAAATCCGCACCACGTCTGCTAAGCAGAAACGTGACCTGCAGCGTTACCCAGTGAGATTTGTCTGGCCTTGAGTGTATGTGTATATATTTGTTGACCCTTGACTGCAGCAAACAACAGGCGCAATAGCCGAGTGGTTAAAGCGTTGGACTTTCAGTCTGAGGGTTCCGGGTTCAAATGACAGTGACGGCGCCTGGTGTGTAAAGGGTGGAGATTTTTCCAATCTCCCAGGTAGACCTGCCAATGCCTGAACCCCCTTCGTGTGTATACACACGCAGAAAATCAAATACGCACGTTAAAGATCCTGTAATCCATGTCAGTGTTCGGTGAGTTATGGAAACAAGAACATACTCAGCATACACCTCCCCGAAAGTAGAGTATGGCCGCATACCTGGCGGGGTAAAAACGGTCATACACGTAAAAGCCCACTCGGGTACATACGAGTGAACGTGGGAGTTACAGCCCACGAACACAGAAGAAGAAGAAGAAGGATACTGCTGCAAACCAGTACACTCGTCAGTCACCTCACTGAGGTAACCAGTACACTGGTCAGTCACCTCACTGAGGTAACCAGTACACTGGTCAGTCACCTCACTGAGGTAACCAGTACACTCGTCAGTCACCTCACTGAGGTAACCAGTACACACACTCGTCAGTCACCTCACTGAGGTAACCAGTACACTGGTCAGTCACCTCACTGAGGTAACGAGTACACTCGTCAGTCACCTCACTGAGGTAACCAGTACACTGGTCAGTCACCTCACTGAGGTAACCAGTACACTGGTCAGTCACCTCACTGAGGTAACCAGTACACACACTCATCAGTCACCTCACTGAGGTAACCAGTACACTCGTCAGTCACCTCACTGAGGTAACCAGTACACTGGTCAGTCACCTCACTGAGGTAACCAGTACACTCGTCAGTCACCTCACTGAGGTAACGAGTACACTGGTCAGTCACCTCACTGAGGTAACCAGTACACTCGTCAGTCACCTCACTGAGGTAACCAGTACACTCGTCAGTCACCTCACTGAGGTAACCAGTACACACACTCGTCAGTCACCTCACTGAGGTAACCAGTACACTCGTCAGTCACCTCACTGAGGTAACCAGTACACTCGTCAGTCACCTCACTGAGGTAACCAGTACACTCGTCAGTCACCTCACTGAGGTAACCAGTACACTGGTCAGTCACCTCACTGAGGTAACCAGTACACTCGTCAGTCACCTCACTGAGGTAACCAGTACACTCGTCAGTCACCTCACTGAGGTAACCAGTACACACACTCGTCAGTCACCTCACTGAGGTAACCAGTACACACACTCGTCAGTCACCTCACTGAGGTAACCAGTACACTGGTCAGTCACCTCACTGAGGTAACCAGTACACACACTCGTCAGTCACCTCACTGAGGTAACCAGTACACTGGTCAGTCACCTCACTGAGGTAACCAGTACACTCGTCAGTCACCTCACTGAGGTAACCAGTACACTGGTCAGTCACCTCACTGAGGTAACCAGTACACTGGTCAGTCACCTCACTGAGGTAACCAGTACACACACTCGTCAGTCACCTCACTGAGGTAACCAGTACACTGGTCAGTCACCTCACTGAGGTAACCAGTACACTCGTCAGTCACCTCACTGAGGAAACCAGTACACTCGTCAGTCACCTCACTAAGGTAACCAGTACACTTCACCTCACTGAGGTAACCAGTACACTCGTCAGTCACCTCACTGAGGTAACCAGTACACTCGTCAGTCACCTCACTGAGGAAACCAGTACACTCGTCAGTCACCTCACTGAGGAAACCAGTACACTTCACCTCACTGAGGTAACCAGTGCACTCGTCAGTCACCTCACTGAGGAAACCAGTACACTCGTCAGTCACCTCACTGAGGTAACCAGTACACTCGTCAGTCACCTCACTGAGGTAACCAGTACACTCGTCAGTCACCTCACTGAGGAAACCAGTACACTCGTCAGTCACCTCACTGAGGTAACCAGTACACTCGTCAGTCATCTCACTGAGGTAAGACAGAAACTTACGTGTCAGGATGTCGGTCGCTGTTCTTTATTTAGACTTGTTCCTCTTGGGTCTGTGTTACTTTTGTGCAGGCAAGGCCAACCACACCCCTTGAAAAATTACAGGGTGTACCAGTCATGTCTCTGATTCATGCCGCACTGATCTCTTTTCACCAAAGGTCACCAGTCGAGGGGTTAATGATAATGATGATAATAATGATAATGATAGTGTGGAGTGATGGCCTAGAGGTAACACGTCCGCCTAGGAAGCGAGAGAATCTGAGCGCGCTGGTTCGAATCACGGCTCAGCCGCTGATATTTTCTCCCCCTCCACTAGACCTTGAGTGGTGGTCTGGACGCTAGTCATTCGGATAAGACGATAAACTGAGGTTTAGCGCACGTAAAAGAACCCACAGCAACAAAAAGGTTGTTCCTGGCAAAATTCTGTGGAAAAATCCACTTCGATAGGAAAAACAAATAAAATTGCACGCAAGAAAAAATACAAAAAAAAAAAAAGGGTGGCGCTGTAGTGTAGCGACGCGCTCTCCCTGGGGAGAGCAGCCTAAATTTCATGCAGAGAAATCTGTTGTGACAAAAAGAGAAATGCAATACAATAAAATGATAATGATGATGATAATGATAATAATGATCTTCTTCGTCTTTGTGAATGGGTTGGAACTCCCATGTTCACTTTCATGTACCCAAGTGGGCTTTTACGTGTATGACTGTTTTTACCCTGCCATGTTGGCAGCCATACTCCGTTTTTGGAGGTGGGGGGTGCATGCTGGGTACGTTCTTGTTTCCATAATCCACTGAACGCTGACATGGATTACAGGATCTCTAACGTGCCTACTTGATCTTTTGCTTGCGTATACACGTGAAGGAAAAATCTCCACCCTTTACCCACCAGGCACTGTTACCAAGATTCAAACCCAGAACCCTCAGATTGAAATTCAACACTTTAACCACTTGGCTATTGTGCCCGTCATGATCATAATGATAATAGTAATAAAAACAATGATAGTAATAGTGATAATAATAATAATGATAATAATGATGATCATGAAATAAATGTATTCATTGTGGAAACACAGTTGACTTAGGAGAATGGCAATGCTGATCTCCACCAGACAGATTTCTGTTGAAAAATCCTCTTTGACAGGAAAACAAACACACTTGCAGCAAAAAGGGCAGCAAAGAATCATACAGATAGTATAAAAGATATATTGCCCATGGTCATACAAGGAAATAAGCAATATACTAGAAAGAGACTTTTATAGGTGCTTGAATTCAAGTCTAAAACCTCATCAGTTGACTCTCTCAGACTTTGGTCCAATTCGCAGACCAATTCTGAGTTTCATTCTCAGACTATTATGAAATTCATTACGGATCAAGTGTTGTTCTAATGTCAAGTGCATATGCTTTAGTAACCTGACAATTAACCATATAATTTTTGACTATGTGTGTCTTCGCAAGTGACTGAGAACGTTGATGTTTTTGACTTTTTGCATTCATTATCAGTTGTTTCGCTTGTCAGTTTAATGACTTCTCTTTTACGAAGTCCTTTAAATAATTTCCTGTAATTGTATTTAGATTTTTTTTTTTTCAAATTTCACCCTCATTTGCCCAGTTTCCCCCAACCCTCCATTCATTCACATCTTCCACCCCTTCTAACCGATAATACTCAAATGTATTCATAAATACTTTAACAAAATGTCTTCAATCACCGATATGTGTGACGGGACATTAAACAAAATTCCTCCTCCAAACACACTTGCAGACAGAAGTGGGAAAAAAAAGGAACAAAAAAACAACCCAAATAGGATGATGACAATCACGCTGACCCTGTGGAGAGCAGCCCAAATTTCACTCGGAGAAATCTGTTGTGAAAAAACTGTTATTCAATACAAAACGGTACAATATAGACTTGTACACATGGAATTAATTCAGAAGTCCTGATCATTTGAACACTGGACAACAGAAATAAAGACGTCCACACTTCTCGTCAGAATTTGTATTTGTATTTCTTTTTATCACAACAGATTTCTCTGTGTGAAATTCGGGCTGCTCTCCCCAGGGAGAGCGCATCGCTACACTACAGCGCCACCCATTTTTTTGTATTTTTTCCTGCGTGCAGTTTTATATGTTTTTCCTATCGAAGTAGATTTTTCTACATAATTTTGCCAGGAAGAACCCTTTTGTTGCCGTGGGTTCTTTTACATGTGCTAAGTGCATGCTGCACATGGGACCTCAGTTTATCGTCTCATCCGAATGACTAGCGTCCAGACCACCACTCAAGGTCTAGTGGAGGGGGAGAAAATATCGGCGGCTGAGCCATGATTCGAACCAGCGCGCTCAGATTCTCTCACTTCCTAGGCGGACGTGTCTTTGTCTCTTGGAAAGTAATCCGTTTTTTTGACCCTTTGACCCTCAGTCTGCACTTTTGTGTGAGCATCCTTGTGATGTTCGTTCTTCTGCTTAACGTCTATCCACATTTGTGATTTTAGACGGAAATCTGTCATCTCCCCCACCCCACCCATGCCTTAAACCATCACAACTTTCCCTGTTCCTCTCTCCTCAATAAGCTTGAAAAAAAAAATAAAAAAAAAAAAAAAAAAAAAAGGAGGAGGATATAAATTAAACAAACTAACCAGTCAACCAGTAGAATTTCAACAAAGAGCCAGTTGGGCTCCAAATTAAACTCTGAACTGTTTCAGACTGATGTTGATGATCATATAAGACATTTCTAATGGAAGCAGATGGAGCTGCAGATTTTATAAATGACATAGGTAAATATGGTTTTAACTGGTGACATTCATGGATGATATACATGGGAGTAATTTTATTGCCGAAAATGCAAATCACATTAGAAGTATATTTTGTTTTTATGGCATCTGGTCGTAGTGTGTATACCAGACTGGTGAGCCTTCTGCTACTGTGATGTCCTTTTGTTTTAAAAGAAAGCATCCTTGTGTGTGTGTGTGTGTGTGTGCGTGCTTGAAAGTGTGTGCTTATGTGTGTGTGTATGTGTGTTAATGTCTGAGTTTGTGTGTGTGTGTGTGTGTTTGCATACATTGAAATCTATACTATTTTGTTTTTTCATATCATGCGCTTTGAGCTTCAGGAGAGGCGCTATGGAAACGCCCTGTTGTTGCTTTTGTTATTTTAGAATTTTATTTTATGCATATATTTAAAAAAAGAAAGAAAAAAAAAGATTATTATTCTGTGATGAACAGGTGCAGTTTTTACAAGACACAGTGCGCAGTGAGTGTGAGGAGAGGTTTGACTTGACAGAGGCTCTGAGCGAGGCACGTCGAGAGTTGCTCGCCTTCAAACGACCCAACGGTACGCTCTTGTCCTCCAGGAACCCTCACTTCAACCTTGCAAAGCAATACAATGCAATGCAATACAATACAATGCAATGCAATACAATACAATGCAATACACTACAATGCAATACAATGCAATGCAATACAGTACAATGCAATGCAATGCAATACAATGCAATACAATACAATGCAGTACAATACAGTACAATACAATAGAGTACAATACAATACAGTACAATACAATACAGTACAATGCAATGCAATACAATATAGCACAGTACAATATGCAATGCAATGCAGTACAATGCAATGCAATGCAGTAGACAATACAATACAGTACAATGCAATGCAGTGCAATACAATGCAATGCAATGCAATACAGTAAAATACAATACAATGCAATACAATGCAATGCAATGCAATACAATACAATGCAATACAATACAATACAATGCAATGCAATGCAATGCAGTGCAATACAATTCAGTGAAACAGCACTACACAAGGTTCTGCTGACAAGGTTCAATCCTGTTTTCCCCAGAAACCAAATTATCTCCCTTCCCTTGTTTGGCAGCTCCCCCTCACCACCCCTTTCTTTTCAGTTGGTTACATTTGACTTCTTTTTTTTTCTTTTTTCTCTTTTTCTTTTTTTTCTTCTTTTTCTTCTTGCAGTTGGTTATTCCTTTTTTGTTCCTTTTACTCAGGTAGTTATATTCTTTCTTTCTTTTTTCAGGTGAATATTTTTTGTTGTTATTTTCTTTTAATTACTCTTTATATCTTTTTTTTTCTTCAGATGAATTTTTTTTTTTTTTTTTCTGCAGGTGATTTTATATATATATATATATATATATATATATATATATATTTTTTGTTTTTTTTTTTTTTTTTTTTCTATTTTTTGCATTGTTTTTTTTAGGCGGTAATAATTTTTTTTCTCTGCAAAGATATATGTAAAGATGAATAGATAGATATGTGTGTATTATAATTATATATATATATATTTTTTTTTTTTTATGCAGGTGGCTATTCATCAGGCAGCAAGGGGGGTAACTCCCCCCAGGGCGGGGAGAACGGTCTGGGACCCCTGAGGAAGAGTGTGAGCATCAGCAGCTTGCAGTCTGCCACAGGCTCCGCCCACTCAGACGACGGCTCCAGGAATAACCGGCAGGGCGCCCCCACCTCCCAGGTCAACGTCAGCTACAAGGGGGACAACTCCAAAACACCGCGGAAAAAGAATGCCGGCAGCGTGGACGATAACCGCAGGAGAATCAGTGCTCTCCTGGGCAGACCTTGATTGCTGTGGTGTCTGTGGTGGTGGTTTTTTTGGTTTTTTTAAATATTTTTTTATATAAACCATTTGGGAAACACTCCCATATTCCCTGTGCTTTTAGGGGTGTGGTACTTCACATTCCTGTGTATAGATTGTCCATGAACAGAAAAAAGAGATGAAATACTTCGCAGACTTGTGCATGGAAGTTAAAAGTTGAAGCTTCCACAGCCTTTCACAGCCATCAGGAGCAGTGAATTCATGTCCACTGTGTCTAGAAACGGGCATTTGGAAGGTGGGGCCCAGTCCTCTCCTTCCGCTGTTTTAACTCTTCCCCAGCCAAAGCCAGGGGGAGTGGGGGGGGGGGGGGAGTGAGGAAAACTGGAGTGAAGTGCCTTTCCCCAAGGACACAGACACCATGGCGAAACGGGGAGCCTCGAACCTTGATCACTGGTGAACACTGGACCACAAGTCCAACGCCTTACTGATACTGCCGTGCCGCCTGCTTGTGCGTGGAAGTTAGTGACGCATGAAGTGACCTCATCAACTGGGATGACCATGCAGTAAAGGAGAACCTCCAGTGAACACATCAACTGGGATGACCATCCAGTAAAGGAGAACCTCCAGTGAACACATCAGCTGGGATGACCGTCCATTAAAGGAGAACCTCCAGTGAACACATCAGCTGGGATGACCATGCAGTAAAGGAGGACCTCCAGTGAACACATCAGCTGGGATGACCATGCAGTAAAGGAGGACCTCCAGTGAACACATCAGCTGGGATGACCATGCAGTAAAGGAGGACCTCCAGTGAACACATCAGCTGGGATGACCATGCAGTAAAGGAGGACCTCCAGTGAACACATCAGCTGGGATGACCGTGCAGTAAAGGAGGACCTCCAGTGAACACATCAGCTGGGATGACCGTGCAGTAAAGGAGAACCTCCAGTGAACACATCAGCTGGGATGACCGTGCAGTAAAGGAGAACCTCCAGTGAACACATCAGCTGGGATGACCGTGCAGTAAAGGAGAACCTCCAGTGAACACATCAGCTGGGATGACCATGCAGTAAAGGAGAACCTCCAGTGAACACATCAGCTGGGATGACCGTGCAGTAAAGGAGAACCTCCAGGGACCACAGCAAAGGGAAAAATGTTTATGTGTGTGTGTCAAGACTTTGGAGATATTTTCGTTTTCTGTGTGATGACCACTCTGCAGTGTGGAGGGTCCACGTGGGGTTTTGAGACGACTTGACAAAGCTGCACACTCTTTACATACCTGTTCCCGGCATGAACCAGGCCAGAGAGATTCAGACACTTGCCGTGTTGATCAGGAACTTTTGAGCAACACTCTCAAAGACACATCTGTGATGTGGATGACCTGTGACTGTGTGGTCCCAGTCTTCCCATTGAAGTCTGTACCGTACTCAACTGTGGGTAAGAGTTGGCCAAGAGCCTTAAAAAAAACCCACCTCTGATGGGGTCTAGAGTCCCCACAGCAGTAAGTCTGCAATGTTGAACACTTCACTGTTGTGGCTGGTGCAGGGACAGAGAGGAGAGTGCCCTTGTGGTGAGGGACCAGTGACAACCGACCACATCCTTCAAGACTGTAGGATGCACGCAGCATCCAGGAGGAAGTACTGGCCAGCACCGACAGCAGTGGCAGCCAAACTGTACGGCACCCTGGAGGAGCTGCGACGGACGGCAGCCTTCATCGAGGACACCGGGCTGCTCATCTAATGGGAGGCGAACGAGGAAGAAGAAGAAGAAGAAGAAGCTGGTGCAAGGGAAAAAGTTGACCTTAACAATGATAGCCAACAGGTGGCTTAGCTCAGCCTTGTTGCTTGGTGTGTGAGAGAGCCTTCAGTTTTTTGTTTCATAGACGCTGCAGTGCTTTCTCACAGTAGTTCAGACTAAGCCAGTTATCTCCTTACTTACTCAGATGCTTTCATGCTGTCAGACGCATGAGGCAGTCAAATCGCTTTATTCTCTATGGTCCTCAGCCAGTTTGCTGGTGTCACCCCATCGTCTGTCAACAAGTCTGAGGTCTCTCTCTCCACTGTTTGCTGGTGTCACCCCATTGTCTGTCGACATGTCTGAGGTCTCTCTCTCCACTGTTTGCTGGTGTCACCCCATCGTCTGTCGACATGTCTGAGGTCTCTCTCACCACTGTTTGCTAGTGTCACCCCATCGTCTGTCGACATGTCTGAGGTCTGTCTCCACTGTTTGCTAGTGTCACCCCATCATCTGTCAACATGTCTGAGGTCTCTCACCACTGTTTGCTGGTGTCACCCCATCATCTGTCAACATGTCTGAGGTCTCTCTCTCCACTGTTTGCTGGTGTCACCCCATCGTCTGTCAACATGTTTGAGGTCTCTCTCCACTGTTTGCTAGTGTCACCCCATCATCTGTCAACATGTCTGAGGTCTCTCACCACTGTTTGCTGGTGTCACCCCATTGTCTGTCGACATGTCTGAGGTCTCTCTCTCCACTGTTTGCTGGTGTCACCCCATCGTCTGTCAACATGTCTGAGGTCTCTCTCTCCACTGTTTGCTGGTGTCACCCCATCGTCTGTCGACATGTCTGAGGTCTCTCTCCACTGTTTGCTAGTGTCACCCCATCATCTGTCAACATGTCTGAGGTCTCTCACCACTGTTTGCTAGTGTCACCCCATCGTCTGTCGACATGTCTGAGGTCTCTCTCACCACTGTTTGCTGGTGTCACCCCATTGTCTGTCGACATGTCTGAGGTCTCTCTCTCCACTGTTTGCTGGTGTCACCCCATTGTCTGTCGACATGTCTGAGGTCTCTCTCTCCACTGTTTGCTGGTGTCACCCCATCGTCTGTCGACATGTCTGAGGTCTCTCTCTCCACTGTTTGCTGGTGTCACCCCATCGTCTGTCAACATGTCTGAGGTCTCTCTCTCCACTGTTTGCTGGTGTCACCCCATCGTCTGTCGACATGTCTGAGGTCTCTCTCCACTGTTTGCTGGTGTCACCCCATCGTCTGTCAACATGTCTGAGGTCTCTCTCTCCACTGTTTGCTGGTGTCACCCCATCGTCTGTCGACATGTCTGAGGTCTCTCTCTCCACTGTTTGCTGGTGTCACCCTATCGTCTGTCTAAAAGTCTGAGGTCTCTCTCCACTGTTTACTGGTGTCACCCCATCGTCTGTCGACATGTCTGAGGTCTCTCACACCACTGTTTGCTGGTGTCACCCCATCGTCTGTCGACATGTCTGAGGTCTCTCTCACCACTGTTTGCTGGTGTCACCCCATCGTCTGTCAACATGTCTGAGGTCTCTCTCCACTGTTTGCTGGTGTCACCCCATCGTCTGTCAACATGTCTGAGGTCTCTTTCCACTTTTTGCTGGTGTCACCCCATTGTCTGTCTACAAGTCTGAGGTCTCTCTTTCCACTGTTTGCTGGTGTCACCCCATCGTCTGTCTACAAGTCTGAGGTCTCTCTTTGCACTGTTTGCTGGTGTCACCCCATTGTCTGTCTACAAGTCTGAGGTCTCTCTCCACTGTTAGCTGGTGTCACCCCATCGTCTGTCAAAAAGTCTGAGGTCTCTCTCACCACTGTTTGCTGCTGTCACCCCATTGTCTGTCTACAAGTCTGAGGTCTCTCTCACCACTGTTTGCTGGTGTCACCCCATTGTCTGTCTACAAGTCTGAGGTCTCTCTCACCACTGTTTGCTGGTGTCACCCCATTGTCTGTCGACATGTCTGAGGTCTCTCTCACCACTGTTTGCTGGTGTCACCCCATCGTCTGTCAGCATGTCTGAGGTCTCTCTCCACTGTTTGCTGGTGTCACCCCATCGTCTGTCAACATGTCTGAGGTCTCTCTCACCACTGTTTGCTGGTGTCACCCCATCGTCTGTCGACATGTCTGAGGTCTGTCTCCACTGTTTGCTGGTGTCACCCCATCGTCTGTCGACATGTCTGAGGTCTCTCTCACCACTGTTTGCTGGTGTCACCCCATCGTCTGTCAACATGTCTGAGGTCTCTCTCCACTGTTTGCTGGTGTCACCCCATCGTCTGTCAATATGTGTGAGGTCTGTCTCCACTGTTTGCTGGTGTCACCCCATCGTCTGTCTAAAAGTCTGAGGTCTCTCTCCACTGTTAGCTGGTGTCACCCCATCGTCTGTCAACATGTCTGAGGTCTCTCTCCACTGTTTGCTAGTGTCACCCCATCATCTGTCAACATGTCTGAGGTCTCTCACCACTGTTTGCTAGTGTCACCCCATCGTCTGTCAACATGTCTGAGGTCTGTCTCCACTGTTTACTGGTGTCACCCCATCGTCTGTCAACATGTCTGAGGTCTCTCACCACTGTTTGCTGGTGTCACCCCATCGTCTGTCGACATGTCTGAGGTCTGTCTCCACTGTTTGCTGGCGTCACCCCATCGTCTGTCGACATGTCTGAGGTCTCTCTCCACTGTTTGCTGGTGTCACCCCATCGTCTGTCGACATGTCTGAGGTCTCTCTCCACTGTTTGCTGGTGTCACCCCATTGTCTGCCGACATGTCTGAGGTCTCTCTCACCACTGTTTGCTGGTGTCACCCCATCGTCTGTCAATATGTGTGAGGTCTGTCTCCACTGTTTGATGGTGTCACCCCATTGTCTGTCAATATGTGTGAGGTCTCTCTCCACTGTTTGCTGGTGTCACCCCATCGTCTGTCAATATGTGTGAGGTCTCTCTCCACTGTTTGCTAGTGTCACCCCATCGTCTGTCGACATGACTGAGGTCTCTCTCACCACTGTTTGCTGATGTCACCCCATCGTCTGTCAGCATGTCTGAGGTCTCTCTCCACTGTTTGTTGGTGTCACCCCATCGTCTGTCTACAAGTCTGAGGTCTCTCTCCACTGTTTGCTAGTGTCACCCCATCGTCTGTCGACATGACTGAGGTCTCTCTCACCACTGTTTGCTGATGTCACCCCATCGTCTGTCAGCATGTCTGAGGTCTCTCTCCACTGTTTGTTGGTGTCACCCCATCGTCTGTCTACAAGTCTGAGGTCTCTCTCCACTGTTTGTTGGTGTCACCCAATCGTCTGTCTACAAGTCTGAGGTCTCTCTCCACTGTTTGCTAGTGTCACCCCATCGTCTGTCGACATGACTGAGGTCTCTCTCCACTGTTTGCTGGTGTCACCCCATCGTCTGTCAGCATGTCTGAGGTCTCTCTCCACTGTTTGCTGGTGTCACCCCATCGTCTGTCTACAAGTCTGAGGTCTCTCTCCACTGTTTGCTGGTGTCACCCCATCGTCTGTCGACAAGTCTGAGGTCTCTCTCCACTGTTTGCTGGTGTCACCCCATCGTCTGTCTAAAAGTCTGAGGTCTCTCTCCACTGTTTGCTGGTGTCACCCCATCGTCTGTCTAAAAGTCTGAGGTCTCTCTCCACTGTTTGCTGGTGTCACCCCATCGTCTGTCGACATATCTGAGGTCTCTCTCACCACTGTTTGCTGGTGTCACCCCATCGTCTGTCGACATGTCTGAGGTCTGTCTCCACTGTTTGCTGGTGTCACCCCATCGTCTGTCGACATGCCTGAGGTCTGTCTCCACTGTTTGCTGGTGTCATTCCATCGTCTGTCAACATGTCTGAGGTCTCTCTCCACTGTTTGCTGGTGTCACCCCATCGTCTGTCAACATGTCTGAGGTCTTTCTCACCACTGTTTGCTGGTGTCACCCCATCGTCTGTCGACATGTCTGAGGTCTCTCTCACCACTGTTTACTGGTGTCACCCCATCGTCTGTCGACATGTCTGAGGTCTGTCTCCACTGTTTGCTGGTGTCACCCCATCGTCTGTCGACATGTCTGAGGTCTGTCTCCACTGTTTGCTGGTGTCACCCCATCGTCTGTCGACATGTCTGAGGTCTCTCTCACCACTGTTTGCTGGTGTCACCCCATCGTCTGTCGACATGTCTGAGGTCTCTCTCCACTGTTTACTGGTGTCACCCCATCGTCTGTCGACATGTCTGAGGTCTCTCTACTGTTTACTAGTGTCACCCCATCGTCTGTCGACATGTCTGAGGTCTCTCTCCACTGTTTGCTGGTGTCACCCCATCGTCTGTCTACAAGTCTGAGGTCTCTCTCCACTGTGTGCTGGTGTCACCCCATCGTCTGTCTACAAGTCTGAGGTCTCTCTCCTCTGTTTACTGGTGTCACTCCATCGTCTGTCTACAAGTCTGAGGTCTCTCTCTCCACTGTTTGCTGGTGTCACCCCATCGTCTGTCGACATGTCTGAGGTCTCTCTCACCACTGTTTACTGGTGTCACCCCATCGTCTGTCTACAAGTCTGAGGTCTGTCTCCACTGTTTGCTGGTGTCACCCCATTGTCTGCCGACATGTCTGAGGTCTCTCTCTCCACTGTTTGCTGGTGTCACCCCATCGTCTGTCTAAAAGTCTGAGGTCTCTCTCCACTGTTAGCTGGTGTCGCCCCATCGTCTGTCTAAAAGTCTGAGGTCTCTCTCCACTGTTTGCTGGTGTCACCCCATCGTCTGTCTAAAAGTCTGAGGTCTCTCTCCACTGTTAGCTGGTGTCGCCCCATCGTCTGTCTAAAAGTCTGAGGTCTCTCTCCACTGTTTGCTGGTGTCACCCCATCGTCTGTCTACAAGTCTGAGGTCTCTCTCCACTGTTTGCTGGTGTCACCCCATCGTCTGTCGACATGTCTGAGGTCTCTCTCACCACTGTTTGCTGGTGTCACCCCATCGTCTGTCGACATGTCTGAGGTCTCTCTCACCACTGTTTGCTGGTGTCACCCCATCGTCTGTCGACATGTCTGAGGTCTCTCTCCACTGTTTGCTGGTGTCACCCCATCGTCTGTCGACATGTCTGAGGTCTCTCTCACCACTGTTTGCTGGTGTCACCCCATCGTCTGTCAGCATGTCTGAGGTCTCTCTCCACTGTTTGCAGGTGTCACACCATCGTCTGTCTACAAGTCTGAGGTCTCTCTTTCCACTGTTTGCTGGTGTCACCCCATTGTCTGTCTACAAGTCTGAGGTCTCTCTCTCCACTGTTTGCTAGTGTCACCCCATCGTCTGTCGACATGTCTGAGGTCTCTCTCACCACTGTTTGCTGGTGTCACCCCATCGTCTGTCGACATGTCTGAGGTCTCTCTCCACTGTTTGCTGGTGTCACCCCATCGTCTGTCGACATGTCTGAGGTCTCTCTCCACTGTTTGCTGGTGTCACCCCATCGTCTGTCAACAAGTCTGAGGTCTCTCTTCCACTGTGTGCTGGTGTCACCCCATCGTCTGTCAACAAGTCTGAGGTCTCTCTTCCACTGTGTGCTGGTGTCACCCCATTGTCTGTCAACAAGTCTGAGGTCTCTCTTCCACTGTGTGCTGGTGTCACCCCATCGTCTGTCAACAAGTCTGAGGTCTCTCTTCCACTGTGTGCTGGTGTCACCCCATCGTCTGTCAGCAAGTCTGAGGTCTCTCTCCACTGTTTGCTGGTGTCACCCCATCGTCTGTCAACAAGTCTGAGGTCTCTCTTCCACTGTGTGCCTGCCAGTTCATCTTGGGCCATCCTCATTTTCTTCTCCCCTGTTTTTAATGTTTGAGCAACAAACTGCATATGGCTTCATGTGCTGCTTCATTCGCTGCTTTTAAACTGGAGGTGTTTTCAGCTCAGAATAACAGTTAGTTTGTTTTGTTTTGTTTATCTTCCCTTCTTTCACTGTTTGTTAATTGTATGAATGTTTACCACGCTTGTTTCCCCAGGGTATAACACCAAACACTACCCATTGCACCAGGTTGTTTGATAACCCAGACAGGATGTAGCAAATCAATAAATGAATGAATTGTCACGTGGATTATTTGATAAAGTATTGTTGATTTCATTTGATTTGATATCACTCATTATGCATCAAATGTGCAACATCCAATATCCATGTTTAGAAAACACACCAACGCATTTAAAAAAGACAAACAATGAGAAACAACAACAACAACAACAAAACAGTTGTTTTTGAATTGTGTAGTGCCTAACACACTTTAGAAATATTATTTTAAAATGCAGCTTTCTTACAGACTGACAGAAACCAAGAGTAATTAATGTCATCACAAGTCTGGTATCCATTCTTTCAGAGTACACAAGAGTAATTAATGTCATCACAAATCTGGTATCCATTCTTTCAGAGTACACAAGAGTAATTAATGTCATCACAAATCTGGTATCCATTCTTTCAGAGTACACAAGAGTAATTAATGTCATCACAAATCTGGTATCCATTCTTTCAGAGTACACAAGAGTAATTAATGTCATCACAAGTCTGGTATCCATTCTTTCAGAGTGTCATCTTTATGTCAAAATGGAAGCATGTTGGGGCACAGTATTATATTGTATTTTATGGTATTACCTCACAACAGATCTCTCTGTGTGAAATTCAAGCTGCTGTCCCCAATTCAGCGCAACCAGTTTTGTTTCGGGGGGGGGGGGGTTTCCTATCAAAGTGAATTTTTCAACTCAATTTTGCCAGGGACAAGCCTTTTGTTACCATGGGTTGTTTTTTTTGTGTGCAAAGTGCCTGCTGCATATGGGACCATGATTTGTCATCTGATGCTAATGACTAGCGTCCAGACCACCTCTCAAGTGGAGGGAAAGAAAGTACTGGCAAAGGTGGGATTTGACCCTACGCTTTCAGATTCTCCTGTTTCTTTGGCAGACCATGCTACCATTAGGACAGCATTAACACTCCACTTTGCATTGTCTCTCAGAAAGTTTTGTCTCTTTTTTTTCTGTTTTTGTTTTGTTTTGAAATCCAGTTAAGAACATGTAGTAAAGCAGTATTTAATTACACATACTTAACCATGACCCACTGGTGCAGACTCCGGCAGGGGTCTGATTCCTGTCCTGTGCAAACTACTACCCGCCTATGCCATGAAAACGAAAGTAGCTACGGCCGGTAACCTCCCGAAGTAGGTTACCTCCCCTGTGCATCCCTGACTAGCGCCCTCTTTTTCTGGCAGCCATCTTGACTCCTGATCCTGTGCTCTTCATACAGCTAAGTTTTTTTTTTTCGTATTTCTGTCTGTCTATCGATTCTTTGACACTCATGTTTTGTATCTGACGAAGACTTGTGTCAGGTCCCAAACTTACTTAGCTCGTTTGGCCAATCAAATTTCTACATAGGTACAGAATTTCCCCCCGTGTCTAAAGACATAAAACACATTTCAGGGTTGGGCCGAAAAAAGAATGGGAAGGAGTTAAACGCATAGTGCCAGACCTTAATTGCTGTGATGAATGCTTGACCTTAAATGCTGTGATAAAGATTTTTAACACTTCATTGCCTGGAGCATTGTTCTACACTGTACAGTAATGATGATTCTTCAGTGGTCCTGTTTCAGGTGATGATCATTTTCCAATAGTCCTGTTTCATGTCATGATGATTCTTCAGTAGTCCTGTTTCATGTAATGACCATCCTTCGATTGTCCTGTTTCATGTAATGACCGTGATCCAACTGTCCTGTTTCATGTAATGATCATTCTTCAGTAGTCCTGTTTCCTGTGAGATTTGGGCTGCTCACCCCATGGAGAGCACGTCACTACAGTGCAGCACAACCTTTTTTTTCTGCCAGCAAGCGCATTGGTTTTCTTATCAAAGCCTTTTTTTTTCAACATAATTTTGCCGGGGACAACCCTTTTGCTGCCATGGGTTCTTTTGTGTGTGCTTAGTATATGTTATATATGGAACCTCAGTTTATCATCTCATCTGAAAGACTAGCGTCCAGACCATCACTCAAGGTCTACTGAAGGGGTGGTGGGGGGGGATACTGGTAAGCGTTGGGATTCGTTCCAGATTCTCTTGCATCTTAAGCATGCACGTTACTAGGCCGCTAACTCAGTAGGTAAACGCAGCGCAGCGTTGGAGCTCCACGCAGACGCTACAAGGACCAACTGAAGCAGCAGATGTCACGTAGCGAAACTGACCACCACAGCTGGGAGACACTGGCAGCAAACAGATCTGCCAGGAAAACTTCCACCAGGAAAGCCGTCAGGAAATTTGAAAAGGAAAGGACACAGACAGCCAGGGAAAAACACGAGCGGAGAAAGGAGGCAACATCTCAAGCTCACCCCTCCAGCGACCAGCCAACCTTCACGTGCGCCAGCTGTTCCCGACAATGCAAGTCCAGGATTGGCCTGTACAGCCACCAGAAGGCTTGCCTCACCCGGACTAGACCTTATTTCCAGTGATCTTCGGATACGAAGAAACTGCCATCATCAACTCAGTAGTGTATTTGCTGTGCAGAATGTGCAAGGCGTAAAAGGCAGGGTAACCAAAAACGGGTATACGTGGAATAATCCGCTTCTTTTTTTTTTTATAGTCTTTTTTTTCTTTTTGGGGAAATTTTGCAGCAAACACATGCAAAAGAAGAAGACCAGTTCTCATGTTTGGCTGACGTTTGCAGTGGTATGGATTTGATGACATAAAACCGAATCCGTTGTTAATTCATTGCCTGATAAAGAAAGCAGGAATTGTACATTGTTCAGTGAACATCAAAGAATAGGCCTGCAGTGAAACATTTTTCTATTTTTTTAGAATTTTTTCGTGTGGTATTTTTGGAAGAAGTTTAACTTATACTGTTCTGATCTTTTTTTTCTTTCTTTCTTTCTTTCTTTTTTTATTTATTTATAAAAAAAAAAAAAATACAGAAATGATCAGATTTTATTGATGTCAACCATGTTTTGCTCTGGTGATTGTCATGACTATGTGAGTGTGCTCTGTCATGGAATTAATGTGGATAGGAATCCATGTTGGTAGGATGTTGGTGTTTTTTGTTTTTGTTTTTTACTTGCGTATGTTGACAAAGTGAATTTATGCAATGACACAGTGTGTGTGTGTGTGTGTGTGTGTGTGTGTGTAAGTGTCTGTGGTAAACATTAGATGATGGCGTTTTTCTCGGCTGCTACAGGTTTCACAGGAACAAGTCTCGACAGGATGGTGGGTATGAATAAGACCTTTATAGCCCCCCCCCCCCCCCCCCACCCCCACCCACCCACCCTTTTTGATGATGTTGCAAGTGGGATGAGAGGTCAAGGAGGTCAATGATCGGCAGAATGAAAGAAAAATGTTGGATAGAGACCGTATCTTTCATCCAGTTTTAATCAGACCTGGTAAAATGTTGGATAGAGACTGTATCTTTCACCCAGTTTTAATCAGACCAGGTAAAATGTTGGATAGAGACCGTATCTTTCATCCAGTTTTAATCAGAAATGTTGGATAGAGACCGTATCTTTCATCCAGTTTTAATCAGAAATGTTGGATAGAGACGGTATCTTTCACCCAGTTTTAATCAGAAATGTTGGATAGAGACGGTATCTTTCATCCAGTTTTAATCAGACCTGATAGAATGTTGGATAGAGACCGTATCTTTCATCCAGTTTTAATCAGAAATGTTGGATAGAGACGGTATTTTTCATCCAGTTTTAATCAGACCTGATAGAATGTTGGATAGAGACGGTATCTTTCATCCAGTTTTAATCAGAAATGTTGGATAGAGACGGTATCTTTCATCCAGTTTTAATCAGAAATGTTGGATAGAGACGGTATCTTTCATCCAGTTTTAATCAGAAATGTTGGATAGAGACGGTATCTTTCATCCAGTTTTAATCAGACCTGGTAAAATGTTGGATAGAGACCGTATCTTTCATCCAGTTTTAATCAGAAATGTTGGATAGAGACCGTATCTTTCATCCAGTTTTAATCAGAAATGTTGGATAGAGACCGTATCTTTCATCCAGTTTTAATCAGACCTGGTAAAATGTTGGATAGAGACCGTATCTTTCACCCAGTTTTAATCGGATCTGGTATTGTGGCTGGCCATGGGTACAACATGAATCCCTGAAGAAATCATAGGTTAAAGGTCAAGGTCACAACATGGCTTATGATACCACATGAAAGAGAAAGGTTGGGGTTTTTTTTAATTTTATTTTTATAATCTTCATAAAACGTGGTGCAGTGATTGGCCATGGTTACTAAAAACAAAACCTGTGAAAAGAAGCAAGGTCAAAGGTCGAGGTCACGACATGGTGTGTTGGGAAAATGCAAATGCATGGTAGAAGGTGAATGGATGTTTCATCCAATTTTTCATTAAAAATGGTATATCATTCTGCTTTTGGCCAGAACATCAATGCTTTGTAAATTTAGAGGTCAAGGTCATATCAGTGTGTGTCTTTTTGCCAGATCATCTCATTTGCTTTTTTTTTTTTTTCCATGATACCTTTTGTTTGGATTGAGTATCACACACGAGTCTTGAAAAGCCTTGCCTCTCTTGTTATTTGTTTGTTTGTTTCAAGCTGTGAACACTGCTGAATAAAATGTGTCAGATTTGTCCACAGCCTGCTGCCATTGTTGGTATCTTTTGCTTTGTGGTGTTGGTCGTGCATGTGGTCAGTGGTCAGTGGTCTGGTCTGTGGTCTGGTCTGGTCTGTGGTCAGTGGTTGTGGTCAGTGGTTGTGGTCTGGTCTGTGGATGTGGTCAGTGGTCTGGTCAATGGTCAGTGGTTGTGGTCTGGTCTGTGGATGTGGTCAGTGGTCTGGACAGTGGTTGTGGTCTGGTCTGTGGTCAGTGGATGTGGTCTGTGGTCAGTGGATGTGGTCAGTGGATGTGGTCAGTGGATGTGGTCTGTGGATGTGGTCAGTGGATGTGGTCAGTGGTCTGGTCAGTGGATGTGGTCAGTGGATGTGGTCAGTGGTCTGGTCAGTGGATGTGGTCAGTGGATGTGGTCAGTGGTCTGGTCAGTGGATGTGGTCAGTGGTCTGGTCAGTGGATGTGGTCAGTGGATGTGGTCAGTGGATGTGGTCTGTGGATGTGGTCAGTGGATGTGGTCAGTGGATGTGGTCAGTGGATGTGGTCAGTGGTCTGGTCAGTGGATGTGGTCAGTGGTCTGGTCAGTGGATGTGGTCAGTGGATGTGGTCAGTGGATGTGGTCTGTGGATGTGGTCAGTGGATGTGGTCAGTGGTCTGGTCAGTGGATGTGGTCTGTGGTCAGTGGATGTGGTCTGTGGTCAGTGGATGTGGGGTCAGGCACAAGCAGGTCTGCACATGTGTTGACCTGGGAGATGGAAAAAACCTCCACCCTTTCCCCACCAGGCGCCGTTCCCAACGCTTTAACCACTCGGCTATTGCGCCCGCCCTTCTTTTATCCGTGTTGTCAGGCTGGGTGTGTGGGCAGTTTACCAACACACCTGTTGAGCATCTTTCTCTTCTGATTTCCTGAAGAGGATCATTGTGTATGGGACTTGTGCTTCATAGTAAGTTCATATCGTTTTTGCCATCATTGTACGTAGTGTGTCGAAAATAAATAGAAAAAAAGATTGAACACACACACACACACACACACACACACACACACACACACACACACACACACGCACGCACACACACACACACACACACACTCACACACACACAAGCACACACACACACACTCACACACATACACACACACACACACTCACACACACATACACACACAAGCACACACACACATACACACACACACACTCACACGCACACACACACACGCACTCACTCACACACACACAAGCACACACACACATCCACACACACACACAAGCACGCACGCACGCCCACACACACACATACACACACACACACTCACATACACACACACGCGCGTGCGCGCTGATGTCGCAGGTACAAGTCAACAGACTTAATGTGCAATGGTCAGGCGCGTTCCACACACACACACACACACACACACAGAGGCCATGTCATCCGTAATTCAGTCAGGACTTGTGAATCAGTTCAGTTCAATCACTTTATTCCATTGAAACTGCTTTTCAACGCAGCGGGGGTACCCACATAATTCACATACCAACATGTAACAGACAGTGCACACGGGGAGTGGAAACCTGTATATACATGATAGTCAGTCGTGTCCGACTATGACCATCAGAACAGCAGAGGAGGCAACTGCTGTCCCGACTATCTGGGCTAGAATTGGATTATAGTGGAGAGTGTCTTGCCCAAGTACATCCCCACTCTCTCGGCCAAGAGGGTTTCAGGACAGTCGGCGTTGGGATGGTTCCCAAAGGCCAACTAGCCCCCCAAGGCTGCAGCACTAAGAGCCAGTGCAATTTTGCCTCCTAGTTTGAGAGTCATAGTCCTTCACAAAAGACTAAGCTGTAAGTGATTTCCCATTGCAATGGAGAAACCATTGATAATACAGCTCTCACTTTGCTCTGTGTGTGTGTGTGTGTGTGTGTGTTGGGGCTCATGTACGTTTATGTGTATTTGACTGTGCTTTCATATCTTTGAAACTGCATGTTTGGTGTATATCTGTTATGCATATGTGTGTGTATGTGTGAATGTGTGTCTGCTTTTTTTTAATTATTTTTTTATACATTTATTTGCTTATTCATCATCATTGTTGTCTTTTTTTATTTATATATTTTATATATATTTCTTTTTAATTATCATTTATTTATTTTAATTATATTATTATTATTATTGTTAGTTAGTTAGTTAGTTAGTTAGTTAGTTAGTTAGTTTAGTTTAGTTTAGTTTTTGTACGCTTATAGTTGACTTCATCAAGTTTTTGCACCTTATACATATTATTATTAGTAGTTGTAGTTCTCTTTTTTTATGTATTTATCTGGCTTTTTTGTTGTTGTTTTTTCCTCAAGGCCTGACTAAGCGCGTTGGGTTACGCTGCTGGTCAGGCATCTGCTTGGCAGATGTGGTGTAGCGTATATGGATTTGTCCGAACGCAGTGACACCTCCTTGAGCTACTGAAACTGAAACTGAAACTGTTGGCCCAACTGCCTAGTGGTAACACACCCGGCAAGGCAACAAGAAAACTCTGAGCACCCAAGTTCGAACCTCACACTTGGCAGTATATCCCCCCCCCCCCCTCCACTGGACCTTGAGTGGTGGTCTGGATGCTAGTCATTCTGAAGTCCCGCGTGTAACGTGCACTTTGCGCATGTACAAGACCCCGGCGCTACAAAAGGGTTGTCCCTGGCAACAACAACAACAAAATAATAATAATAAATAAAAACTCTGCCAAAAAAAAAAAAAAACCCACTTTGATTGGAAAGCAGATACACTTTGCAGGCTGGAAAAAATAAAATGGTGGCGTTGCGTTGTTGGGCTCTCTTCCTTGGGACAGCAACCCAAATTTCACACACAGAAAATCTGATGTGACAAAATGTGATACTATACAATTCATTCACCTCGTTGGGGGAGGAGGGACCCTCCCCCCCCCCCCCCCCCCCACTGAACTCCCCCCCCCCCACATCCCTCCCCCCCCACACACACACACAAGAGAGAAAAAGAAGAAAAACCAACAATACTGTAGCAAAAGTCTAAAGGCCATGTGTAAAAATAACACACAACATTGCCACTAAGGAAATTTCTACACTGAAAACCACAGCCAGCACGATACATTATTTTATTTACAGAATGAACCAAAGAAACACATAGCGTTTACCAGTTTGGTCAGTCTAGATGATATGAACACACACACGCACACACACACGCACACTGCATACATACATACATTTTAACACACATATCTATTACATTGCGGCAGCACGTGCAAAAGTCAACAAACATTTAGCGTTGAGCACAAAGAAGCTATGTGACCCAAAGTTTACTGGCCAACTCTGCAAGTGTCTGTATCTCCCGGGCCTGGTTAGCGGTGGAATATCATCATGGAAGAAAGCGTGGGGTTCAGCCTTGTCACGAAGTCCCCAACCTACAGTGAGCCCTTGTAGCGACATCGTCATCATCATCATCATCGTCATCATCATCATCATTATCATCATCATCCTTCATCATCATCATCGTCATCATCATCATTATCATTCATCATCATCGTTCATCATCATCATCATCCTTCATCATCATCATCATCATCATCCTTCATCATCATCACTAAAAAAATGAAATAGGATTAAAAAAAAAAAAAAGAAAAAAGAAAAAAGAAGTAATAATAACTAATTTAAGTCCAAGTTCCTACAGCCTCTCATGCTTGGTCTCATGGTGATTTCAGTGTCGACCCCCTCCACTTCTATGCTTGGGGTGAGTCCTGTGAAGGTCTTCAGTGTCGGCTGATTCATGGGGCACTGTTGTGGCAGTCTCTATTCTTGCAGTCTGGCTCTACGACTAAGCCATAATTGTCGTCAGTAGTGGGTGGGTGGGGGGAGGGGGGACGTAGTAGGCGATATCAGAACAGACACTACTGAACTCCACAGAAGTGACGCAGCAGGGTGCGGGGTCTCCTCTGGTGTGTGGCCTCCTGGTGACCCACACACTGACTGTTCCCTGCGGACTGCCGACGCTGGGACTGCGGCAGATGAACCTGGGTGTGGCTGTGTACGGAGGAGTTGGAGGGAGGAGGGGGGGTATGGGGGGAGGGGGGTGTACCCTTGAACGAGCGGCGTGGGGGTAGGAAAGCTGTGGAAAGCAGAGCAGATGATGGGACAGGTTAAAAAAAACAACAACAAAGGTAAAACCAAAAGCCGGATTGATTCAAGCAAACTACATGGTCTGCACCAAGATTTCACGTTCTGAAGGCCAGTTTCACGCACCGCCTTTCTTTCCATGCAACATCACTCTCCTCAGGCTGAGATGGAATCGGGTGCCAAGAGTTCCCTTCAAAGCGGATCCCTTCACGACTGCTTGCACTGTTCCTGCAGCTGCTGCTTAGTGGCATCTGAAATCACAACGGAAGGGAGGTGGGTTGGTAGGTATACCTGTGTGTCTGGCTGTGAACACACTCACCACACACACACACACACACACACACACACACACACACACACACACACACACACCAGTATTACATGACTTGTACATGGCGCGATTTCCACTGCACAAATGCTGCTCATGGCGCCCAACATGATCTAGCTAAAAGCAGCCATGGCAGAAAAAACACAGAAGCTCTCTATCGACAAAAAACAACAAGAAACAAACAAACAAAAAGCATCCATTGCTTTCACACAGATCAATAGTCATGTACAATTATACATCGGTATTTTTCCAAACCCTATCAAACAACAGAATTCTCAAGTAAATATAGCGAAGATTGAATTGAAATACGTTTCATAAGAGAAACATTGTACACACACACACATGCAAACACACACACACATACACACACACATACCACACACACACACACACCACTCACACACACACAAACACATACCACTCACACACACACGCACACACACATACCACACACACACACACACACACATACCACTCACACACACACACACACACACTGACTCACTGACACACACACACACACACACAACACACACACACACACACATTGACTCACTGACTCACACACACACACACACACTGACTCACACACACACACACACACACACTGATTCACTGACTCACACACACACACACACTGATTCACTGACTCACACAGGCACACACACACACACACTGATTCACTCACACACACACACACACACACACACACACACAACACACACACTGATTCACTGACTCACACACGGACACACTGATTCATTGACTCACACACACACACACACACACACACACACACTGATTCACTGACTCACACACACACAACACACACACACACACACACACTGATTCACTGACTCACACACACACACACACACACACACACACACACACTGATTCACTGACTCACACACACACACACACACACACACACACACACACACACACACACACAATACCTGGCACGTTATGAAGCACAGCCGACACAGCTTTCTCCAGCTGATCAGCGGACGTGGCCACACCCTGCCCTCCGCCCTTGGTCTTGATCACCTGGGGACTGGCCATCATAATGGTCATGATCATGGTGATAATGATATTGTGGATCACCTGGGGACTGGCCATCATAATGGTCATGATCATGATGATGATATTCTGGATCGCCTGGGGACTGGCCATCATAATGGTCATGATCATGATGATAATGATATTGTTTATCACCTGGGACTGGTCATCATAATGGTCATGATCATCATGATAATGATATTCTGGATAACCTGGGGACTGGCCATCATAATGGTCATGATCATGATAATGATATTGTGGATCACCTGGGGACTGGCCATCATAATGGTCATGATCATGATAATGATATTGTGGATCACCTGGGGACTGGCCATCATAATGGTCATGATCATGATGATGATATTCTGGATCGCCTGGGGACTGGCCATCATAATGGTCATGATCATCATGATAATGATATTGTGGATCACCTGGGGACTGGCCATCATAATGGTCATGATCATCATGATAATGATATTGTGGATCACCTGGGGACTGGCAATCATAATGGTCATGATCATCATGATAATGATATTGTGGATCACCTGGGGACTGGCCATCATAATGGTCATGATCATGATGATAATGATATTCTGGATCACCTGGGGACTGGTCATCATAATGGTCATGATCATGATGATAATGATATTCTGGATTACCTGGGGGGTGGTCATCATAATGGTCATGATCATGATGATACTGATATTCTGGATCACCTGGGGAATGGCCATCATAATGGTCATGATCATGATGATAATGACATTCTGGATTACCTGGGGGGTGGTCATCATAATGGTCATGATCATGATGATAATGATATTCTGGATTACCTGGGGACTGGTCATCATAATGGTCATGATAATGATATTGTGGATCACCTGGGGACTGGTCATCATAATGGTCATGATCATGATGATATTGTGGATCACCTGGGGACTGGCCATCATAATGGTCATGATCATGATCATGATATTGTGGATCACCTGGGGACTGGCCATCATAATGGTCATGATCATGATCATGATATTGTGGATCACCTGGGGACTGGTCATCATAATGGTCATGATCATGATAATGATATTGTGGATCACCTGGGGACTGGCCATCATAATGGTCATGATCATGATCATGATATTGTGGATCACCTGGGGACTGGCCATCATAATGGTCATGATCATGATAATGATATTCTGGATCACCTGGGGACTGGTCATCATTATGGTCATGATCATGATAATGATATTGTGGATCACCTGGGGACTGGCCATCATAATGGTCATGATCATGATATTGTGGATTACCTGGGGACTGGTCATCATAATGGTCATGATCATGATAATGATATTGTGGATCACCTGGGGACTGGTCATCATAATGGTCATGATAATGATATTGTGGATCACCTGGGGACTGGTCATCATAATGATCATGATAATGATATTCTGGATCACCTGGGACTGGTCATCATAATGGTCATGATCATGATAATGATATTCTGGATCACCTGGGGACTGGCCATCATAATGGTCATGATCATGATAATGATATTGTGGATCACCTGAGGACTGGCCATCATAATGGTCATGATCATGATAATGATACTGTTGATCACCTGGGGGGGTGGTCATCATAATGGTCATGATCATGATAATGATATTGTGGATCACCTGAGGACTGGTCATCATAATGGTCATGGTCATGATAATGATATTGTGGATCACCTGGGGGGTGGTCATCATAATGGTCATGATCATGATAATGTTATTTTGGATCACCTGGGAACTGGTCATCATAATGGTCATGATCATGATATTGTGGATCACCTGGGGACTGGCAATCATAATGGTCATGATCATGATAATGATATTGTGGATCACCTGGGGACTGGTCATCATAATGGTCATGATCATGATAATGATATTGTGGATCACCTGGGGACTGGCCATCATAATGGTCATGATCATGATAATGATATTCCGGATCACCTGGGGACGGATCAAGATAATGGTGATAATGATGACGATCATAATAATAATGATAATAATAATAAGTGACATGAAACTGTAGGGAGAGCTGGACAGTACAAGGTCTTCAGAGAAGAAGCCCCCCTCAGTCAAGTGTTTCGGCCCTTAACTCCTTACAGTCCAAGGGGGCCGGGCTGCACCCAGGTCATGACTCCTGGATGCCCTTGTATTGCCGCCTTTCTTTTTTCCTTCTTCTTCTTCTTTCCCTGGTCCTCAGCAGGTTCGAACCCGCGCCTCCAGGGTGGTCGCCACATCAGGTCTGTGTCACCTTTTCTGGCAGACGTTTTAACCACTGAGCCATCGTACGCCTAGTTTGAGTAGGGAAATTTGGTTCTTTCACTCCACAGATTTCCCGACAGGTTGAGTACACGATATCTCCGCAGGTGGTTAAATTAACCTGTGTTCCAAGGTGCTCTTTCCTATCAGAGC
>NC_134903.1:27241340-27251340 GCF_041734735.1 Babylonia areolata
CACACACACACACACACACACAGCCACAGAATTATCTCCCATTTACCTTGATTAACACCTGAGGGTTCAACCTGTACGACAGACGTTTGAACTTCACCTGCACAGCTTTGTTGGCTGTGATGGACACAACCTCTCCGATTTTACCTATGCTCTGCAACACAACCAAAAAAAAGCATAGGATTTTTTTCTTTTAAATATTTCCCTATTTCCGTGTTATGGCGTAGGAGAAATAAACAACAACAAAACGTTTTCTGGCCACTGACCTGAAGCATGCCAGCTGTGAAGCTGTCGAAGTGATATCGAATGGAATAGAATAAATAAATAAATAACTCCATCCATCCATGAATAAATAAATGCGTCTATCCATCCATCCATACGTAACTAGATAAATAAATGAATGAATAAATAAATAAATGCGTCCATCCATCAATCCATACATACATGCACGTAAATAAGTAAACAAATAAAGAAATAATAAAGAAATATATACGTAAACCATTCAATAAAACTAATAAAGAAATGTTAACCATTCAATAAAACTAATAAACAAACAAATAAATGAATGAATAAATAAACAAATAAATTAACTAATAAATTGATTAACTAATCGATTAATCAATCAACTGATCAAAACAACATACAGGGGGGAAAAAAAATATATATATATATATATAAAAGAAACAACAACAAAAACAGTTTCCCGGGCACCGACCTGAATCATTCCAGCAGTGGTTCCCCCAAAGGTGGCCTGCAGCTCCTTCAGCCTGGCCTCACTGACGGCGATCGTCACTTTGTCCCGGACCACCACAGACCCTCCCCCTCCCCCTCCCCCTTCAGCTCCTCCTCCCGGCCCCCCTCGCCCCCCAACCCCCGTCTGGAAGGAGGAGGTGGGCGAGGTCTGAGGCGAAGGGGACTGTGACGTCACTGATGACCGTGACGTCAGTGATGACTGTGACGTCAGTGATGACTGTGACGAGGTTCTGGATGTGAGGCTGGTCGTGCCCGTGGTATCTGCCAACGGTGGAAGTGTCTGGGTTTGTTCCAATGTACTTTTTTTTTCTTTTTTTTTTCTTTTTTTAATTTACCTGTGTGCTAGCTGAATCGGTAGCGTGAGCAGCATTGACTTGAAAGTTGTTTGTACCTTGTGAATGGAGTTACCACTCTTTACTATTTGTTACACTATCTGCCGATAGGAAGAAAAAAAAAAGGAAGAAAGAAAAGAAAAAGAACTAAACGAAGAAAGTCTTTGATGATACTGATTTAAAGGAAAATTTGACGGATTAGAAAAAAAAGAAAGAAAAAAAATCATTACTACTGTTGCTGTCACAAAGATGTGGAGATAAGGGTGGATGTGCAAGTGGTATCTGCCCATAGCAAATAAATATATAGATAATGGATAAGTAAGTCTTTGATGATGCCGATTTAAAAGAAAAATTGACAGATTCGGGGGAAAAAAACGAGAGAAAAAAAGATCATCACTGCTTTTGTAGTCACAAAGATCTGGAGGTGGTAGTGAATGCACCAGTAGTAATTTGCCCATTGCAAAAAATGGGGGGAAAGTCTTTGATGATACTGATTTAAAAGAAAAATTGACTGATTAGAAAAGAAAAAAAAACCCACATTACTGCTGTTGCTGTCACAAAGGTCTGGAGGTGAGGATGGATGAACCAGTAGTTTCTGTTCACAGCAACAACAAAAAATACTGATGTGAAAGAAAAATTGACTGATCTAAAAAAATCAAAAAAAGAAAAGATGATTACTGCTGTTGTTGTCACAGAGATCTGGTGGTCAGGGTGGATGTACCAGTAGTATCTGTTCATAGCAACAACAAAATAAAATAAAAACAAAACAAAAAAAAAGTCTTTGATGATACTGATTTACAACAACAACAAAAATTGACTGATTATTGCTGTTGCTGTCACAAACAAAAAAAACTGGCCATCAATCAAAAGAATCATCCTGGCTACCAGTGTCATCATCTGCCACATCCACCACCACCACCACCACCACCCCTCCCCAACACCTCCCTCCTGACTCCCTCCAACAGGTATACACCAGAAGGAGCAGATGATGTTCTGTAGTAAACCATGCCCTATCCCCACCATGAATACCCCCCCCCCTCCACCTCCATCCCCCACCCTCCCTCCAACAGGTATACACCAGAAGGAGCAGATGATGTTCTGTAGTAAACCATGCCCTATCCCCACCATGAATACCCCCCGCCCCCTCCACCTCCATCCCCCCACCCTCCCTCCAACACCTACCCACAAGTGACTGGTGCTCCCTGTAGTAAACCATGCCCTATCCCCACCATGAATACCCTCCCCCTCCACCTCCATCCCCCACCCCCTCCCTCCCTCCAACACCTACCCACAAGTGACTGGTGCTCCCTGTAGTAAACCATGCCCTATCCCCACCATGAATACCCCCCCCCCCTCTATCCCCCCACCGCCTCCCCCCCTCCCTCCCCCCAACACGTATTCAGCTGATGTCTGTAGTGAAACATGTCTCATCCCCACCCACCCCCCCACCCCCACGTCCCCCCCACACACACTCATCTCCCTCCCTCCCTTCCTCCATCACCACCCATCACCCTCCTCTCTCCCTTCCTCCCTCCCTCCCTGCAGCACATACCCAGATGGGGCAGATACTCCCTGTTTTTTTTGGGAAAAAAAAACAACAACAAAAAAAACAACAACAACCACACATGCCTCAACCTCCCTCAACACCCCCCTCCCCCCACAACCCCCCAGCCACTCCCCCAACCCCATCTTCCATCGCACACCCCACCCCCCCACCCTCCCTCCAACAGGTATACACCAGAAGGAGCAGGTGATGATCTGTAGTAAACCATGCCCTATCCCCACCATGAATACCCCCCCCCCCTCCACCTCCATCCCCCCACCCTCCCTCCCTCCAACAGGTATACACCAGAAGGAGCAGATGATGATCTGTAGTAAACCATGCCCTATCCCCACCATGAATACCCCCCCCCCTCCACCTCCATCCCCCACCCTCCCTCCAACAGGTATACACCAGAAGGAGCAGATGATGATCTGTAGTAAACCATGTCCCATCCCCACCATGAATACCCCCCCCTCCACCTCCATCCCCCACCCTCCCTCCAACACCTACCCACAAGTGACTGGTGCTCCCTGCAGTAAACCATGCCCTATCCCCACCATGAATACCCACCCCCCTCCACCGCCTCCCTCCCCTCCCACCCTCCCTCCAACACCTACCCACAAGTGACTGGTGCTCCCTGTAGTAAACCATGCCCTATCCCCACCATGAATACACCCCCCCTCCACCTCCATCCCCCACCGCCTCCCCCCCCTCTCTCCCCCCAACGCGTATTCAGCTGATGTCTGTAGTGAAACATGTCTCATCCCCACCCCCCCAGCCCCCACCCCCACGTCCCCCCCCTACACACTCATCTCCCTCCCTCCCTTCCTCCATCACCACCCATCACCCTCCTCTCTCCCTTCCTCCCTCCCTCCCTGCAGCATATACCCAGATGGGGCAGATACTCCCTGTTTTTGAAAAAAAAAAACGAACCCCCCCCCCCCCCCCCCCCCCAAAAAAAAACAAACAAACAAACCCACACATGCCTCAACCTCCCTCAACACCCCCCCTCCCCCCACAACCCCCCAGCCACTCCCCCAACCCCATCTTCCATCCCCCCCCCCCCCCCCCCCCCCGTGCGTACCCAGAAGTGGCAGGTGCTCCCTGTAGTAATAGAGACCCGCAGACTCCTCCACGTAGCAGAGGTCCACACAGCCCTGCAGGCCCAGGCGGTAGCTGTTGGTGACGTCACAGGGCCACTGCACGCGCACCATGTTTCGTGAGGACGTCGGCGCCACGTTCTCGAAGGCGGTGACTTCGCCGACCGCTCCTGGGCCGCCTGCAAGTTTACACAGCGTTGCCATGGTCGTCAGTGCTGAAACCATGTCATTTACTGATCCATGGAACGATCCTGCAAGTTTATAGATAGTTGCCATGGTCGTCAGTGCTGAAACCATGCCAGTTACTGATCCATAGAACGATCCTGCAAGTTTATAGATTGTTTGTCATAGTAGTCAGAGCTGAAATCATACCAGTTACTGATCCATTGAACGATCCTGCAAGTTTATAGATTGTTTGTCATAGTAGTCAGAGCTGTAGTTATGCCAGTTACTGATCCATAGAACGATCCTGCAGGTTTATAGATTGTTTGTCATAGTAGTCAGAGCTGAAATCATACCAGTTAGGCCTACTGAACTATGGAACAATCCTGCAAGTTTATAAATTGTTTGTCATAGTCAGGGCTTCTTCTTTTTCTTCTTTTTTTTCTTCTTCTTCTTAGCGTTCACAACTGACTTTGTAGCCTCCTGAAGAAGAAGAAGATGATGATGATGATGATGATGATGATGAAGAAGAAGAGAAGAAGAAAGATGAGGAGGAGGAGGAGAAATTTCCCACTGCAGAATTATGTTGTTGTTGGTTGTTGTTGTTTGTGTTGCTCCTTCCCTTCAGCAATAATCAACGATGTTACCTTTTTAGCGGACAACTCGCAGATTTGAGGCTGAGACTCTGACAGGATAAATCAAGTACGGAGATAGCACTAGAACAAACTTCTTCTTCTTCTTCTTTTTATTTTTTCTTTCTTTTTTATGTATTCCGAGCATTAAGACAAATTCCGTAAACAATACTTTTGGTATTTCAGCCACGGACAAACTGCTACAACTACTACTACTACTACTACTAAGAAGAAGAACAACAACAACAATAATGATAATAATAATACTAAAAGGCAGAGATACGGATCAAGAGACAGAGGGACAGACAGACAGACAAACCAGAGCACAGACTGACAGACGGATCAAGAAACACAGGCACAGACAGACGGACAGACAGACAAACCAGAGGACAGACTGACAGACGGATCAAGAAACACAGGCACAGACAGACAGACAGACGGACAGACAGACAAACCAGAGGACAGACTGACAGACGGATCAAGAAACACAGGCACAGACAGACAGACTGACAGACGGATCAAGAAACACAGGCACAGACAGACGGACAGACAGACAAACCAGAGGACAGACTGACAGACGGATCAAGAAACACAGGTACAGACAGACAGACAGACGGACAGACAGACAAACCAGAGGACAGACTGACAGACGGATCAAGAAACACAGGCACAGACAGACAGACTGACAGACGGATCAAGAAACACAGGCACAGACAGACGGACAGACAGACAAACCAGAGGACAGACTGACAGACGGATCAAGAAACACAGGCACAGACAGACAGACTGACAGACGGATCAAGAAACACAGGCACAGACAGACAGACAGACGGACAGACAGACAAACCAGAGGACAGACTGACAGACGGATCAAGAAACATAGGCACAGACAGACAGACTGACAGACGGATCAAGAAACACAGGCACAGACAGACGGACAGACAGACAAACCAGAGGACAGACTGACAGACGGATCAAGAAACACAGGCACAGACTGACAGACGGATCAAGAAACACAGGCACAGACAGACAGACAGACGGACAGACAGACAAACCAGAGGACAGACTGACAGACGGATCAAGAAACACAGGCACAGACAGACGGACAGACAGACAAACCAGAGGACAGACTGACAGACGGATCAAGAAACACAGGCACAGACAGACAGACTGACAGACGGATCAAGAAACACAGGCACAGACAGACGGACAGACAGACAAACCAGAGGACAGACTGACAGACGGATCAAGAAACACAGGCACAGACAGACAGACTGACAGACGGATCAAGAAACACAGGTACAGACAGACAGACAGACGGACAGACAGACAAACCAGAGGACAGACTGACAGACGGATCAAGAAACATAGGCACAGACAGACAGACTGACAGACGGATCAAGAAACACAGGCACAGACAGACAGACAGACAGACAAACCAGAGGACAGACTGACAGACGGATCAAGAAACACAGGCACAGACAGACAGACTGACAGACGGATCAAGGAACACAGGCACAGACAGACAGACGGATCAAGGAACACAGGCACAGACAGACAGACAGACAGACTGATCAAGAAACACAGGCACAGACAGACAGACAGACAGACGGATCAAGAAACACAGGCACAGACAGACAGACTGACAGACGGATCAAGAAACACAGGCACAGACAGACAGACTGACAGACGGATCAAGAAACACAGGCACAGACAGACGGACAGACAGACTGACAGACGGATCCAGAAACACAGGCACAGACAGACGGACAGACAGACTGACAGACGGATCCAGAAACATAGGCACAGACAGACAGACTGACAGACGGATCCAGAAACACAGGCACAGACAGACGGACAGACAGACTGACAGACGGATCCAGAAACACAGGCACAGACAGACGGACAGACAGACTGACAGACGGATCCAGAAACACAGGCACAGACAGACGGACAGACAGACGGACAGACAAACCAAGGGGCAGACAAAGCCCACGCACCATCCTGGTCCCCCCACATCCAGTCTGGCCCCCTCTTCACTCTGGCCCCCGGGAAGATTCCAGAGGTCCTCATCTTGAGACTGCTGGATCGTTTCCTCACTTTCTCTCTGCGACACGTGCACACACACACACACACACACACACACACACACACACAGGGAAGACACACACACACACACACACACACACACACACACACACGAATACACACACACACACACACACACACACACACACACACACACACATACAACCTGAACTAAGGGATTTTATACTGACACACTTTTGTGCACGTACCTGAGCGAAAACTGGCTCAATATGCAAAGACAAAGACACAGGCACACAAAGAGAGAGAGACAGAGACACAGAGAGAGACAGACAGAGACACAGACAAAGAGAGAGAGGCAGAGACAGAGAGAAAGACAGAGAGAGAGAGACGGAGACAGAGAGAGACACAGAGAGAGAGAGACAGAGACACAGACAAAGAGAGAGAGACAGAGAGAAAGACACAGAGAGAGAGACGGAGACAGAGAGACAGAAACAGAGAGAGACAGAGAGAGAGAGAGAAGGGTTGGTGGCTTGGGAGCAGACAGACAGAGATAAAGACAGAGAGACAGAGATAAAACAGACAAAGACAGATTAGCAGACAGAGATGGAGACAAACAGATGAACAAAAAGACAGCGATCAATTTGCATAAAAGAGAAGAATATAAACGAAATAAAATAAACTAACTAGTCAACCAGTAGAATTACAACAAAGAGCCAATTGGGCTCCAAATTAAACTCTGAACTATTTCAAACACATGTTGATTATCATATAAGACATTTCTAATGGAAGCAGATGGAACTGCAGATTTTGTAAATGACATAGGTAAATATGGTTTTAACTGTTGACATTTATGGATGATATGCACGGGGGGTAATTTCATTGCCGCAAATGCAAGTCACATTAGAAGTATATGTTGTTGTTTTTTTATGGCATCCAGTCGTAGTCTGTATATTAGAAATGTGTGTGTGTGTATGTGTGTGTGTGTGTGTGTGTGTGTGCTTGCGTGCGTGCATGTGTGCGTGCGTGCGTGTATGTGTGTGTGCGTGCGTGCGTGCATGTGTGTGTGTATGCGTGTGTGTGTGTGTGCGCGCACGCGCGCGCGCGAGCGTGCGTTTCACTGTTTCAACCACGTACCCGCTGGCCCCGTCACTGTCGACGCGCTCAAACACGTGTCTGATGTCATGTTTGTCCATGACGTAGCAGACAGGACACAGCGTCACAGAGTTCTGACGACACGCGTGTTCCGTGCAGCGCCACAACATTCCGTACACGTCTCTCTCCCCGCAGTCTGTGCACCGAGTTCCTTGGTGCCGAACCCCTGGGGAATGAAACTGCTGTCTGACATCACAGATTACCCACGAAAACGGAGTATGGCTGCCTACATGGCGGGGTAAAAGCGGTCATACACGTAAAAGCCCACTCGAGTGAACGTGGGAGTTGCAGTTCACGAACGAAGAAGATATCACAAATTGACATTTATGCTTGGGCCAACAGCAAAGTGACATCTGCGTGATCAATGGGTTCTCCACTGAAATGGGAAATCATTTACAACTTAGTCTTTTGTGAAGGACTATGACTCAAACTAGAAGGCAATATTGCACTGGCTCTTAGTGACGCAGCTTCGTAGCCTAGTTGGCATTTGGGAACCATCCCAACACCAACTGTCTCGGCCGAGAGAGTGGGGATGTAACTTGGGGCAAGACACTCTCCACGAGAGGGTGGCAGAGTGGTTCAGACGCTCAGCTGCCAATACAGAGAGTCCGTGAGGGTGTGTGGGTTCAAATCCCGCTCTCGCCCTTTCTCCCAAGTTTGACTAGAAATTCAAACTGAGCGCCTAGTCATTCGGATGAGACGGAGGTCACGTGTGCAGCACGCACTTGGCGGACTAAAACAAAGAACCCATGGCAACGAGAGTGTTGTCCTCTAGCAAAGTTCTGTAGTGAGAAATCCACTCTGATAGGCACACAAATATATTCATTAGCATGCACTATAGGCACACAAATATATTCATATGCATGCACTATAGGCAAACAAATATATCATAGGCATGCACTATAGGCACACAAATATATTCATATGCATGCACTATAGGCAAACAAATATATCATAGGCATGCACTATAGGCACACAAATATATTCATTAGCATGCACTATAGGCAAACAAATATATTCATAGGCATGCACTATAGGCACACAAATATATTCATAAGCATGCACTATAGGCACACAAATATATCATATGCATGCACTATAGGCACACAAATATATTCATTAGCATGCACTATAGGTACACAAATATATTCATATGCATGCACTATAGGCAAACAAATATATCATAGGCATGCACTATAGGCAAACAAATATATCATAGGTATGCACTATAGGCAAACAAATATATCATAGGTATGCACTATAGGCAAACAAATATATCATAGGTATGCACTATAGGCAAACAAATATATCATAAGCATGCACTATAGGCAAACAAATATATTCATAGGTATGCACTATAGGCAAACAAATATATCATAGGTATGCACTATAGGCAAACAAATATATCATAAGCATGCACTATAGGCACACAAATATATCATAGGCATGCACTCAAGGCAAACAAATATATCATAAGCATGCACTATAGGCACACAAATATATCATAGGCATGCACTCAAGGCCTGACTAAACGCGTTGGGGTCTGCTGCTGGTCAGGAATCTGCCTAGCAGATGTGGTGCAGCGTATATGAATAGATTTTTTTCCCGAACGCAGTGACGCTTCAGTCCTTGAGAAAAACAACAACAACTGAAACCGAAACTCACCAACTGAAGCAGTATCCACAATCCTCAGCTCATACTTCCCGTCGGCCCCTGCCTTGCACGTCACTTCCTGCCCGTTGTCCCACAGCACGCGCACCATCCCGTTGCTCAGCAACGCCTTGACGGTGCCAAGGTGCCCCTCCCCTCCATCCGCCTCCCCGCTTTGCCAGTGAGGCCCTCGAACAACCCTCACTCCTGCCTCCACGAGCATGGCTGGTGCTGGAGGTCGTGGTGGTGGTGGTGGTGGTGGTGCTGGAGGTCGTCGTGGTGGTGGTGGTGGTGGTGGTCTTGGTTTGGCCCAAAGGCTGGAAAAAGCAATGACATAAACAGCCTGAGTGAGCACTCCTAAGTCACATGTTTATGTGGAGTGTTGGACCTGGAGGTAAAGTGTCCGCCTTGGAAGCTAGAGAATATGAGCCCCACTGGTTCGAATCCCGGCACAGTCGCCAGTATTTTCCGCCTCCCCCTCCACTAGATCTTGAGTGGTGGTCTGGACGCTAGTCATTCGGATGAGACGATAAACCGAGGTCCCGTGTGCAGCATGCATTTAGCGCACGTAAAAGAAACCAAGGCAACAAAAGGGTTGTCCCTTTAAAGAGAACGTGGAGTGATGGCCTA
>NC_134903.1:27256340-27306340 GCF_041734735.1 Babylonia areolata
ATTTCATTTCATTATCTTTCAGCTGGCTTACTTAAGAACATTTTTTAAGTTGTTCGTTAGTAGCTGAGTTCACTTATTTGTTCATTTATCAGCGATTCACGTGCAGATTTATTTATTCATGCTTTAACGATGTATCCATTTACTTTTTTTCCTCAAGCCCTGACTAAGCGCGTTGGGTTACGCTGCTAGTCAGGATCTTTCGTAGGCATTTCTGGTGAAACTGCTCAAGTTGTTGAATGTGATGGCAATACGTCGTCCATGTTTCACAGCGGTACAACAAGGTGGTCAGCACAACAGCTCTGTAGGTTTTCATCTTGGTGCTGAGCTTGATGCCTTTGTTGTTCCGCAGCCTGTTGTTGAGTCTGCCAAAGTTTATATACTCTTTTTAAATCAAGAGGGAAAGGAATAGGACAGACTATAGACATAATTCATACTCAATAGAGACCTTTCTGTCCATGTAAGTGTGACTTTGCAGCACATGTAAAAATTACCCCATGATATTTCACCATGGGGTACTTTCTGTCCTTCAGCACTGAGGATGAAAAAAGTAAACGGATTTTCCCGTATTGATTGCTAATGTTCATTCCTTTGTAAGTTTCGAATCTACTGGAAGTGTTGTGCAACATTCTTTTTTTCTTTTTCTTTTCTTTTTTTAAGATGGTTTTGAAATAATTTACAGACACATGATAGAAAATATCGCGTCATTTATAAATTACGACGGTGTAATTTCACTTTCAGCTCCCGTAAGTCGAAGACTTTGACCTGAAGGTGAGGTCAAAGTCCAAGGTCTTCAAGGGCTGTAACTACGAGTGGTTAAGCTTTCCTGCAACTTTCAAAATGTCGAATAAGAAAGTGGTTGAGTTGTTCTTCGATGTCGTTTCACCCTATACAAGGTTTGCATTTGAGGTGAGATTGTGTGAGAAGAGTCAGAATGCAGTAAATCAGAATCAGTGAGCGGCCTGTAACAAATAAATAAATAAATGAATAAATAAATAGAATGAAATACAGCAAATGATAACAGCATGCTTGTTGATGACTGATAGCATGATTATGAGATGGGTTGTGAGTATCGCTCACTGATTCATCAGGCTTTTTTCATAACTGACAGGAAGAAAGGGTGGGAAATATGTGTGGATGACGACTTAAACAATAGATATAACCAAGTATCCAGTGCAGTCTTTGGTATCCACTTGACGTGCTTGATAGCAACTACTGATATGATTTCCAGGATCAGGCGAACTTAAGAAAACTTATATGACAGTTTGATTTCTCCTTTACATGCACATTTCTGGTAAAGCCCGATGTTAGCGTCCTGGAGCTATATACACGACATTTTTCGTGTTGATTGCAAAGCAGGTATGAAGTATATATGATCTATAATATTCGTTTGAACCAAATCATTTTTTCCTCAAGACAGAATGAGTAGTGTTGACAACAAGGCATGGACCCTGTCAGCCACACGAAAAGAGCAGTGGAGGGGAAGAAATGTTGATATTGCCTTGGTCTCTTTTGAAAATCTGTCTCTGATTTAATAGACACAGTGACAGTACTCGTAATTTGGATAATGGATTCTCAAGCAAGACAGTTGTAATACTGGTCATTTTCATTTTTAAGATAATCGGGAGATTTCTGTTTCCCAGCCCCCACCCACCCACCCACACCCACACCCCTCTTTTCTTCTTTTTTTTCAAATTGCCTTTCTCCTGCCTCCATATCTTTCTTCTTCTTCTTCTTCCTGCAATGTCCATCAGCCGTTAATCCGGCTATTATTGACATGTGGGGAGGTGCACAGTGTGGAGAGGGAGAGAGAAGAGAGGAGGGGAAAAGAATTCTGGCCCTAACGGTTAAGGCGCAGCTAGCTGCATGCAGAGCTGCACTCAGGCCTTCAGGCCCAAGGCCCTGTAGTAACTGAAATGAAGCTGAAGTTTTAATCTTTCTCATACACAAATACATGCATTCTCTCACCATCACCACACACAACCAACCCTGGTCAGTTGACCTGTGTGTCAAAATATCCATGGGCTGGCTTAAAGTTCTGTTGGTTTTTGATGTTCAGTTGCTTCAAGATAGATGTGTGTGTGTGTGTGTGTGTGTGTGTGTGTGTGTGTGTGTACTAAAGCTTGAACTCTCGAAGACCCAAGGCCATATTTAGCAATGAATAATTTCAATACAGTACATTTCAGCGAATAAATCCTGTTTTCCGCACATGTACATGCACAGGTCATCACATGTCATCTGTTTAGATTTTTGTAAGAATCTGTAGGCTTTGTGGTTGGCACTTTGTGCCTGTGCCATTTCTAGTCTTTGCCATCTATGTATACCAGTTTCCAATACAGCTCTTGGCAGTAGACCTGTCACTACATGGCATCACATTGAGAACAACAACAACAACACACACACACACACACACACAAAACACACACACACACACACACACACACACACACACACACACACACACACACACACACACACACACACACACACACACACACACACACACACACGCACACACACACACACACTCACTCACTCACACATGCATGCACACACACACACACACACACACACACACACACACACACACACACACGTATATCAAACTGGATTTTACTTTGAAATTTTGCCAGGGATAACTCTTTTGTTGCCTTGCGTTCTTTTACCTGCGTTAAGTGTCTGCTACACATGGGACCTAAGTTTATCATCAGATCCAAATGACTAGCGTCCAGACCACCTCTCAGGGTCCAGTGGAGGGGGAGAAAACTCTGGCAAGTGTGGGATTTGAACCTGTACGCCAAGATTCTCTCGCTTCCTTGGCGGATGTTTTATGATGCTTGTTGCAGATCTTGTGTCGATACAGACCTCACTGGAACATGGACCTGAGACTTCGCCCTTTCTTCCTTGGGGGGATTATGCAGGGGTCTGGTCAGTAGATGATGGTGTGGGTGTGTTGGGGGGGTGGTGATGGGTGGGGCGGGGGTGGGGGGGGGGAGTGTGTGTGTTGATGGTAGTGGTGTGTGTGTGTGTGTGTGTGTGTGTGTGTGCGTGTGTGGGTGCGTGTGCACATATATCCATGTGTGTTCACATACATATATAAAACTAAACACACACACGCACATATTGATGCACACACACATGTACGCATATATCTATATCTATCTATCAATCGATATATATATATATATATATATATATATATATATATATATATATATATGGGCTGGTGTGTATGTGTGTGCGTGTGTGTGGTTTTATGTATGTATGTGTATTTATACACACATACACACACAGACATGTACACACACACACACACACACACACACACACACACACACATATATATATATATGCATATGGGCTGGTGTGCTTGTGTGTGTGTGTATGTGGTTTTATATATGTATGTGTATTTATTTTATATATATATATATATATATGTATGTATGTGTGTGTGTGTGTGTGTGTGTGTGTGTGTATACAAAGAGAGAGAGAGAGAGGTGTATGTGTTTTTTGTTTTTTTTAATTTTTATAAATGCATGTTTACATGCATGCATGCACACATGTTCTTGCATGTGTATCATGGCAGGTTTGTCTGCCTTGCACTACAGTATTTCTGAGCAGCAGACATGTAGCATGTATAGGACAGTGGTGATAAACTGACGGCAGCAGGATGGTACAAAGACCTGGTGCATTCAGATAACTGCTGTATGACCTGCTCATGGTGTGAGGTCCTTGGTGGTTGACTTCATGCTGATACCAGCTGCTGTCAGGCCTTGACCTTCATTCGAGGCCCAGCCCCTGATCCTGACTGACACATGATCACAGACAGACAGTTGATAACAGACAGTTGATAACAGACAGCTGATCACAGACAGTTGATAACGGACAGTTGATCACAGACAGCTGATAACAGACAGCTGATCACAGACAGACAGCTGATCACAGACAGCTGATAAGTCAGCTGATCACAGACAGCTGATCACAGACAGCTGATCACAGACAGCTGATAAGTCAGCTGATCACAGACAGCTGATAAGTCAGCTGATCACAGACAGCTGATCACAGACAGCTGATAAGTCAGCTGATCACAGACAGCTGATCACAGACAGCTGATAAGTCAGCTGATCACAGACAGCTGATCACAGACAGCTGATAAGTCAGCTGATCACAGACAGCTGATAAGTCAGCTGATCACAGACAGCTGATCACAGACAGCTGATAAGTCAGCTGATCACAGACAGCTGATCACAGACAGCTGATAAGTCAGCTGATCACAGACAGCTGATAAGTCAGCTGATCACAGACAGCTGATAAGTCAGCTGATCACAGACAGCTGATCACAGACAGCTGATAAGTCAGCTGATCACAGACAGCTGATCACAGATAGCTGATAACAGACAGTTGATAACAGACAGCTGATCACAGACAGCTGATCACAGACAGCTGATAAGTCAGCTGATCACAGACAGCTGATAAGTCAGCTGATCACAGACAGCTGATCACAGACAGCTGATAAGTCAGCTGATCACAGACAGCTGATCACAGACAGCCGATAAGTCAGCTGATCACAGACAGCTGATAAGTCAGCTGATCACAGACAGCTGATCACAGACAGCTGATAAGTCAGCTGATCACAGACAGCTGATCACAGACAGCTGATAAGTCAGCTGATCACAGACAGCTGATAAGTCAGCTGATCACAGACAGCTGATCACAGACAGCTGATCACAGACAGCTGATCACAGACCTTCCAGGGAGCAAAGTGTCAGAATGGTTAAGAGCTCAATCTGCCGGGACAGTGTCCATGAGAGTCGGGGTCTGAACCCTGGTCTAGTACAGTGAAATCAATCTGAGTGTCGAGTCATTCACATAACATGATTACCAAGGTCCCTTGTGCGGCACACACTTGGCGCACTGAAAAAGAACCCATGGCGATGAGAGTGTTGTCCTCTGGCAGAATTCTGCAGAAGTCCACTCTGATTGGTACACGAATGTACATGCATGCTGTCAAGACCCGACTGGTGCATTGGGTTATGCTGCTGTCAGGCATCTTACAGGGCTGCCTACCGTCCCGGGGTACGGGTATTTGTCCCGGAAAACAATGAAAACGGACAGTCCGTCCCGGGAATCCACTTTTCGGTTTCGTGTCCCGGGGAAAAAGTCTTTAGGCGAATACGCATCGACTGACTATGGCCACACCGCCAAAAGTGTGACCAGCGCGCATGCGTATAGGCCGATGTGGAACTTCCGAGAGAGATTGAAATAATGGCGTCGAACCGAAGCAGCAAGGAGTGCGAATCTACATCGAAGAAGATAGCAAAACGGTATCAAACTTTCATTGCGAAGTACACCGAGACATGGCCATTTATTAAGCGCGGCAAGACAGACACTTACGCTTGTTGTGAAATTTGTGCCTGCGAGTTTTCTATCGGTTCAGGAGGACGGGACGAAATCACTCGCCATGTGTCGACCGAGAAGCATAAAAAAACACACCAAAATTCGCGATGCTCAGAAGACTTTCCAGATCACTGGATTTCTTCAGCGTGTGAGAAAGGAGGAGAACCGTGACGCTGATGCAGTCATAAGAGCGGAGACCATGATGGTAGACTTAGCTGTTGAGCTGAATTTGCCAGTGGCCCAGCACAGCTAAACTCACCTTTGGAGATGTTGTACATAGTGTAAATAAAGGTAATTTTTCATTTAATTACACATACTTAACCGTAACCCAACTAGTGCAGACTCCGGCAGGGGTCTGACATTCCTGCCGTCTGCACTAGTTGGGTCACGGTAAGTATGTTATTTAAACGTAATTTTAGATAGAAAATTTCCTTTTCATTTTCTTTGAGGTGGTAAAATCTGACGTCATAAGAGGTGTCCCTGGAAATCAGGCTTTGTCCCTGGTTTTTAAGATGTGTGTCCCTGGAACTTGAAAAGGGGGGTAGGCAGCACTGATCTTATGTAGCCGATGTGGTGTAGTGTGTATGGATTTGACCAGACGCATTGACGTCTCCTTGAGAAACTGAAACTGAAACTTTCGCCATGAACAAATGTCCCCACCTTCTGAAAACTCTGGGTTAGAAATGTTCTCTTTTCTGTCTCTCTCTGCTAGTTTAGGGTAGTGTAGGTAGTGTTGTGTCGTGTAGCGTAAGGTAGGGTAGTTTAGTGCAGTATAGGGTAGTGCAGGGCAGTGCAGTGCATAATGATCATAATAATCATAAGAATAATGATAATGGTAATAGCAGGAGTAGTAGTAGAGTAGTGGTAGCATCATCATCATTATTCATCATCTTCTTCATCGTCTCTTCTTATTATCATCATCATCACTACTACTGCTCAGAATATTATTGTTATTTTCTTTTGTGGTAGCACTTGTATTATTATTATTATTATTACTGTTATTATTATTATTATTAAATTCTTCTAAATTTGACCATGTTTCTCCTCTCCTTCAGTCTCTCCACTGGTTGCAGGTTTCTGATCGAATAGACTATAAACTATCCACTCTGACCTTTTCTGCATTCAACGGATCTGACCCCAAGTATCTTTCTGAACTCCTCCATATCTATACCCCGTCTCGCCAGCTCCGTTCTTCCTCTGATACTTGACTTCTCAGGATACCTCAAGTCAGAAGTAAGACCAATGGACACAGATCGTTTTCTTTTCTATCGCCAAAGACGTGGAACCTTTTCCCTCAGCAATAAGTTCAATTGTGGCAGGTCCACTTCCTTTGCGTTAGCTGTGCTTGACTGTGTGTGTATACATATGTATGTGTACATAACTACATGCATGTTTATGAATGTGTATTGTGTGCATGTGTTTATGTAAGTTTGTGCCTGCCTATGTGTGTGTATGTCTTAGGGTAGCTGTTTGATACAAATGTATATTAAAATGTATTATGCATTGTGTGTGTGTGTGTGGTCACATTTTGGTGTGTGTATGTAACATTTATGTAATGTTTTATGTTAACAAAAGCGTTTTTGTAAAGCACCTAGAGCAGATTTCTGGATAGTGTGCTATATAAGTATCCTCCATTATTATTATTATTATTACTGTTATTATTACTGTTATTGTTGTTGTGATGTCTCCAGGCAACAAGCCTCCAGCCACCAATGCCAGTAAAGCTGTGTACATGAGGACCGATCTGAAACGTTACGCCCAGTACTTAGGCATTGAGCACAAAGAACCACAGGTTTGTGTGTGTGTGTGTGTGTGTGTGTGGCCAGTAAAGCTGTGTACATGAGGACCGATCTGAAATGTTACGCCCAGTACTTAGGCATTGAGCACAAAGAACCACAGGTGTGTGTGTGTGTGTGTGTGGCCAGTAAAGCTGTGTACATGAAGACTGATGTCAAACATTACGCCCAGTACTTAGGCATTGAGCACAAAGAACCACAGGTTTGTGTGTGTGTAGTGTGTGTGTGTGTGTGTGTGTGGCCAGTAAAGCTGTGTACATGAGGACCGATCTGAAACGTTACGCCCAGTACTTAGGCATAGAGCACAAAGAACCACAGGTTTGTATGTGTGTGTAGTGTGTGTGTGTGGCCAGTAAAGCTGTGTACATGAGGACCGATCTGAAACGTTACGCCCAGTACTTAGGCATTGAGCACAAAGAACCACAGGTTTGTGTGTGTGTGTAGTGTGTGTGTGTGTGTAGTGTGTGTGTGTGTGTGTGTGTGGCCAGTAAAGCTGTGTACATGAGGACCGATCTGAAACGTTACGCCCAGTACTTAGGCATTGAGCACAAAGAACCACAGGTTTGTGTGTGTGTGTGTGTGTAGTGTGTGTGTGTGTGTGTGGCCAGTAAAGCTGTGTACATGAAGACTGATGTCAAACATTACGCCCAGTACTTAGGCATTGAGCACAAAGAACCACAGGTTTGTGTGTGTGTGTGTGTATGTATGTATGTATGTGTGTGTGTGTGTGTGTGTGTAGTGTGTGTGTGTGTGTTGTGTGTGTAGTGTGTGTGTGTGTGTGGCCAGTAAAGCTGTGTACATGAGGACCGATCTGAAACGTTACGCCCAGTACTTAGGCATTGAGCACAAAGAACCACAGGTTTGTGTGTGTGTGTGTGTGTGTGTGTGTAGTGTGTGTGTGTGTGTAGTGTGTGTGTGTGTGTGTAGTGTGTGTGTGTGTGTGTGTGGCCAGTAAAGCTGTGTACATGAGGACCGATCTGAAACGTTACGCCCAGTACTTAGGCATTGAGCACAAAGAACCACAGGTTTGTGTGTGTGTAGTGTGTGTGTGTGTGTGTGTGGCCAGTACTTAGGCATTGAGCACAAAGAACCACAGGTTTGTGTGTGTGTGTGTGTCCAGTACTTAGGCATTGAGCACAAAGAACCACAGGTTTGTGTGTGTGTGTATGTGTGTGTGTGTGTGTGTGTGTGGGGTGTGGGGTGTATGTGTGCATGTGTATGCATGTGTGTGGTATGTGTGTATGAGCGTGTGTGTGTGCGTGTTTGCAAGTGTATGTGTGTTTGTGTGTGTGTCCACAATAAACTTTTACATTGGCGTTTTCTTGGCAACCCCAAGTGATACTGCAATGAAGCATGGCAGAACAGTAATGATTAGTTTTTGAAAAAGACCTTTTCACAATCGCCCCGTTTATGATGACATGGTGAGCAAAGAGTGTTCCATTTCATGGTTTTTCTTTTCTCTCTTTCTGTCTTTCTTTGGTATTTTTTGTTGATTTAGTTATTTGTTGTTGTTTATGTGTTGTTGTTTTTCTTTTATGCCTTGACATTTTGTGGGTGCACAGAACTTCTGGGAGGTGATTGTGACGAAGGGGACGCTGAAGACTCAACGGTTCATCACAGCGGTGGACATGGCCCACCCGCAGTTCACAGAGCAGCTGTCCCGAGAATTGTGGAAGCGTATTTATGAGCAGGTACAGATTTGTATTTGTATTTGCATTTCTTTTTATCACAGCAGATTTCTCTGTGTGAAATTCGGGCTGCTCTCCCCAGGGAGAGCGCGTCGCTACACTACAGCGCCACCCAATTTTTTTGTATTTTTTCCTGCGTGCAGTTTTATTTGTTTTTCCTATCGAAGTGGATTTTTCTACAGAATTTTGCCAGGAACAACCCTTTTGTTGCCGTGGGTTCTTTTATGTGCGCTAAGTGCATGCTGCACACGGGACCTCGGTTTATCGTCTCATCCGAATGACTAGCGTCCAGACCACCACTCAAGGTCTAATGGAGGGGGAGAAAATATCAGCGGCTGAGCTGTGATTCAAACCAGCGCGCTCAGATTGTCTCGCTTCCTAGGCGGACGCGTTACCTCTAGGCCATCACTCCACTTGTATGGGTCAGAGAAGGTGCCGAGGTGTGCAAACTTGTGTTGGTGATTTCATCTTGGTTCTGTGGTTTGAAATAAAGTGCACTTTTGCTTGCTGCAGATGTTTGTGGAAAAAATACTGGAAAAATTGACATGGCTTCTTTGGGCCTTTTCACTCTTTGCTTTTACGGTGACTACGGCTTTGTAAGTTTTGCTCCTTTTTCATGCTGTGTCAAAATCTTAGCGAAAAATATTGTTTGTATCTAATATATATGTATGCAAATTGACATATATGTATGCAACTCATTTAGTATCAGAGCATTCATTAATGTATTTGGCAGATACTTTTTTAAAGTGTGTGTTTGTGTGTGTGTGTGTTCGTGTGTGTGTTTTGTGCGTGTGTGTGTGTGTGTGTGTGTGTGTCTTTGGTGAAGAAAAATGGATGCTTCTAGTATGCATACAACTCATTAAGTAAGAATAAGAGCATTCACATATTTGGCAGTTCATTTTTAAACATGTATGTGTGTATGTGTACATGCATGTGGGTGCCTGTGTGTGTGTGGCTGTGTGTGTGTGTGTGGCTGTGGCTGTGTGTGTGTGTGGCTGTGTGTGTGTTTGTGTATGTGTGTGCGTGTGGCTCTGTGTGTGTGTGTTTGTGTGGCTGTGTGTGTGTGTGTGGCTGTGTGTGTGTGTGTGTGTGGCTCTGTGTGTGCGTGTGTGTGTGGCTGTGTGTGTGTGTGGCTGTGTGTGTGTGTGTGTGGCTGTGTGTGTGTGTGTGTGTGTGGCTGTGTGTGCGTGTGTGTGGCTGTGTGGCTGTGTTCACAGGATGTGGATGCAACAGAGCCTGCCAGCCTGAAGGAGGTGAGTGATCTTTTTTTCCTTCTTTAAAAAAAAAAAAAAAAAAATTTTTTTTGCTTTCCCATGATGTGCGCTTCTTCAGTAACATTCCTCCCACGCTGCTTGTTCCCAGTCCTCCATACAACAAGCACACCAGGGTTCATCCCTTGTGGTCCCAGCATCGGCAGTCCACAGGGAACCATCGATGTTAGGTCGCCAGGAGGCCACACACCAGAGAAGACCCTGCACTGCTGCTGAGTCACTTCGGTGGTGTTCAGTTATTCTGATTTAACGTGCTTAGGACATCCCCTACTAAGCCCCCTACCGTCAACACTAGTAGCTTAGCTGCATGAGTGATCTTTGCTAACACAGGACGGCAGAGAGCTGTTTAACCCTTTGCATCCCAGGTAAAACAAAGTCATCTCATTCTCCAGACCATGTCATTTTCAAGTGGTGGAGGCTGAAAAAGGGTTAAGTGAGGGGTGGGATAAAAATGTCAGTTGGAATGCATTCACTGAAACACAGAAGGTGAAGGTCCTGCAGGCATTGTGCAGCCATCAGGACCGTCAGGAGTAAATTCATATCCACTGTGTCCAGGGCTCAGCACAGGAAGGAAGTGAATTCATATCCACTGTGTCTAGGGCTGGGCACAGGAAGGCAGTGAATTCATATCCACTGTGTCTAGGGCTGGGCACAGGAAGGCAGTGAATTCATATCCACTGTGTCTAGGGCTGGGCACAGGAAGGCAGTGAATTCATATCCACTGTGTCCAGGGTTCGGCACAGGAAGGAAGTGAATTCATATGCACTGTGTCCTGGGCTCGGCACAGGAAGGAAGTGAATTCATATCCACTGTGTCCAGGGCTCGGCACAGGAAGGCAGTGAATTCATATCCACTGTGTCTAGGGCTCGGCACAGGAAGGCAGTGAATTCATATCCACTGTGTCTAGGGCTTGGCACAGGAAGGCGGTGAATTCATATCCACTGTGTCTGGGGCTCAGCACAGGAAGGCAGTGAATTCATATCCACTGTGTCCAGGGCTGGGCACATGAAGGCTGTGAATTCATATCCACTGTGTCTAGGGCTCAGCACAGGAAGGCAGTGACTTCATATTCACTGTGTCCAGGGCTCAGCACAGGTAGGCAGTGAATTCATATCCACTGTGTCAAGGGCTCGGCACAGGAAGGCAGTGAATTCATGTCCACTGTGTCCAGGGCTCGGCACAAGGAAGGCAGTGAATTCATATCCACTGTGTCCAGGGCAGTGAATTCATATCCACTGTGTCTAGGGCTGGGCACAGGAAGGCAGTGAATTCATGTCCACTGTGTCCAGGGCTCGGCACAGGAAGGCAGTGAATTCATATCCACTGTGTCCAGGGCTGGGCACAGGAAGGCAGTGAATTCATATCCACTGTGTCCAGGGCTGGGCACAGGAAGGCAGTGAATTCATATCCACTGTGTCCAGGGCTGGGCACAGGAAGGCAGTGAATTCATATCCACTGTGTCCAGGGCTGGGCACAGGAAGGCAGTGAATTCATATCCACTGTGTCTAGGGCTCGGCACAGGAAGGCAGTGAATTCATATCCACTAAATTAAACAACATTGGGACTTGTAAGCAGTCTTTGGCCCATGTTGCGTTAGGAATTTTAGTCGAACTGGGTCTCAGAAGTTGGTTGTAAATGTTTTGCCCCTTTTTTTGAGGACAACTCCTGCTGATGGTCTGTGTTTGGATCTGTAGTTGCTGTGGAAGTCCCCCCCATGGGGATGTTGGGGATTTTCTAGTGTATGTATTATGCCTGCTTCTGGAAATTCTGTGCTGGAAATTCCCTTTATTCTGTCGCTCTGATTTTTTTCTGGCTTCTTGGTTTTCTGTTATCTCTTCCTTTGTGATTTTCTGCCGTGGTGTTCCGTTCTGCTGGGTTTTTTCTGGAAAGCATTGAATTTTTTTTATATTTGTATTTGTATTTTTATCACAACAGATTTCCCTGTGTGAAATACGGGCTGCTCTCCCCAGGGAGAGCGCGTCGCTACACTACAGCGCCACCCATTTTTTTGTATTTTTTCCTGCGTGCAGTTTTATTTGTTTTTCCTATCGAAGTGGATTTTTCTACAGAATTTTGCCAGGAACAACCCTTTTGTTGCTGTGGGTTCTTTTACATGCGCTAACTGCATGCTGCACACGGGACCATGGTTTATCGTCTCATCCGAATGACTAGCGTCCAGACCACCACTCAAGGTCTAGTGGAGGGGGAGAAAATATCAGCGGCTGAGCCGTGATTCGAACCAGCGTGCTCAGATTCTCTCGCTTCCTAAGCGGACGGGTTACCTCTAGGCCATCACTCCACATTGTATCTTTTCCTGGACTTTATAATTAGACACCCTTACTGTGGTGTTTACTTTCTTTTGTGCCCAGGATGTGTGAAGTGCCTGTTGGCAATTTTTTGTCTTGTATGCTTGTTACGGTGTATGGTTTTGTTTATCATGTATGATTTTGTTTATCATGTATGGTTTGGTTTTGTGAATCATGTATGATTTTGTTTATCATGTATGGTTTTGTTTATGGATTGGTTAGTTTTCTTCTATTATTTTTAATCTTCTGATGAAAAAATGAACAGAATGGTCAAGGTAAGAGGTATGTCTTAGGCTCTTGTGCACGAATGTGATTGTATGTTTTCCTTATTTCCTTTTGAAGGTGTTTTTTGTTTGTTTTGGTTTTGTTTTTGTTTCTTCTTCAGCATTGATGTTTTCAGGTTGTGAGTGTACTTGTTCAAAAGTTTCTTTTCGAGGTGTTTTTCTTGTTTTGATACCTTGTTTGACGGGCGCAATAGCCGAGTGGTTAAAGCGATGGACTGTCAGTCTGAGGGTCCTGGGTTCGAATCACGGTGACGGCGCCTGGTGGGTAAAGGGTGGAGATTTTTACGATCTCCCAGGTCAACGTATGTGCAGACCTGCTAGTGCCTGAACCCCCTTCGTGTGTATATGCAAGCAGAAGATCAAATACGCATGTTAAAGATCCTGTAATCCATGTCAGCGTTCAGTGGGTTATGGAAACAAGAACATACCCAGCATGCACACACCCTGAAAACGGAGTATGGCTGCCTACATGGTGGGGTAAAAACGGTCATACACGTAAAAGCCCACTCGTGTGCATACGAGTGAACACAGAAGAAGAAGAAGAAGAAGATACCTTGTTTACCACAAGTTCACGTTGCAGGCGGCTGTGAAGGCGGGAATGAGTGATGCGGTCATAAACGACGCTCTGACACGCATGAACTCTGCTGAGGTCAAAGACAAGCTCAAGGCCACGACCCAGGAAGCTTTGGACTTGGAGGTAAGTTGTTTACCACCATGTGAGGTGTTGTTCGTAAGTGGTGTCAGTCGTTCATCTGTATGTAAAGGTTTGCTTTTAAGGTGGATGTAAATTGTTTACCTGTATGTGAAGGTTTGCTTTAAGGTGGATGTAAATTGTTTACCTGTATGTAAAGGTTTGCTTTTAAGGTGGATGTAAATTGTTTACCTGTATGTGAAGGTTTGCTTTTAAGGTGGATGTAAATTGTTTACCTGTATGTAAAGGTTTGCTTTTAAGGTGGATGTAAATTGTTTACCTGTATGTAAAGGTTTGCTTTTAAGGTGGATGTAAATTGTTTACCTGTATGTAAAGGTTTGCTTTTAAGGTGGATGTAAATTGTTTACCTGTATGTGAAGGTTTGCTTTAAGGTGGATGTAAATTGTTTACCTGTATGTGATGGTTTGCTTTAAGGTGGATGTAAATTGTTTACCTGTATGTAAAGGTTTGCTTTTAAGGTGGATGTAAATTGTTTACCTGTATGTGAAGGTTTGCTTTAAGGTGGATGTAAATTGTTTACCTGTATATGAAAGTTTGTAAGTGGTTGTAAATTGTTTACTTGTGTATTAAGGTTGGTTTGTAAGTGGGTGTAAATTGTTTACTTGTGTGTGAAGGTTGGTTTGTAAGTGGGTGTAAATTGTTTTCTTGTGTGTGAATGTTGGTTTGTAAGTGGGTGTAAATTGTTTTCTTGTGTGTGAGGGTTGGTTTGTAAGTGGGTGTAAATTGTTTTCTTGTGTGTGAAGGTTGGTTTGTAAGTGGGTGTAAATTGTTTTCTTGTGTGTGAAGGTTGGTTTGTAAGTGGGTGTAAATTGTTGTGTGTGAGGGTTGGTTTGTAAGTGGGTGTAAATTGTTTACTTGTGTGTGAGGGTTGGTTTGTAAGTGGGTGTAAATTGTTTTCTTGTGTGTGAGGGTTGGTTTGTAAGTGGGTGTAAATTGTTTTCTTGTGTGTGAATGTTGGTTTGTAAGTGGGTGTAAATTGTTGTGTGTGAGGGTTGGTTTGTAAGTGGGTGTAAATTGTTTACTTGTGTGTGAGGGTTGGTTTGTAAGTGGGTGTAAATTGTTTACTTGTGTGTGAAGGTTGGTTTGTAAGTGGGTGTAAATTGTTTACTTGTGTGTGAGGGTTGGTTTGTAAGTGGGTGTAAATTGTTTACTTGTGTGTGAAGGTTGGTTTGTAAGTGGGTGTAAATTGTTTACTTGTGTGTGAGGGTTGGTTTGTAAGTGGGTGAAAATTGTTTACCTGTGTTTGAGGGTTTGTTCATAAGTGGGTGTGAATTGTTAACCACTGTGTAATGGGAGCAAAGGTTAGTCGTTGTTCTGTTGGCGGGGAAACTGGTTGCATCCATCAGGCTTTGTTACATGACCACCGGATGTCAACAAAGGTCACCCTATGGTGGTGAAGGAGTTTGATAGAAATCCTCCTCATCGCAGGCTGTATTATTGGTGGTGGTGGTGGTTTGTTTGTTTTTTTCCACAGTGCTTCGGAGCTCCGTTCATTGTGGCACACGTGGACGGGCAGAAAGAGTGCTTCTTTGGCGCTGACCGCTTCTTTCTCCTGGCGATGGTGTTGGGTGAGCAGCGGGGAGAGAAGATTGTGTATTTTCCTGTATGTGTGTTGGGGGAGGAGGGAGGCGAGGCAGTGCAGGGCAGGGCGGGATGGGGCTGGGCGTGGGAGGGTGGGGGGGAGGGTTAAGGGGGTGTCTTTGTGTGTGTGTGTGGTTGTGTTTGGATGGTGTTAGGTGAACAGGGGTGTGTGGGGGAAGTTGGGAGAGAAGATTGTGTATTTTTCTGTGTGTGTGTGTGTTTGGGGGGGTGGGGTTGGGGGGGTGGGGAGGTTTAAGGGGGTGTCTTTGTGTGTGTGTGTGTGGTTGTGTTTGGATGGTGTCAGGTGAACAGGGGTGTGTGGGGGAAGTTGGGAGAGAAGATTGTGTATTTTTCTGTATGTGTGTGTGTGTGGGAGGGGGGCGGGGGGTGGGGTGGGGGGATAAGGAGGTGTCTTTGTGTGTGTGGTTGTTTGGATGGTGTTAGGTGAGCAGGGGGGCGGGGGGAAAGAGAAGTTGGGAGAGAAGATGGTTTGTGTACGTGGTTGTGTTAGCATGTGTGTCTGTGAGGAGACGCGATAATGGGTTTACTTTTTTTTTTTTTTTTTTTTTTTTTTTTTTTGTCAGTTGATCTCCATGATTTAAAAAAAAAATTTTATGCCATTTTTCTTCTTTCATTGCCTTTTTTTTTTTCTTTTTTTTTTTTTTTTTTTGACCCTTTCACCGCCAGTCAGTTTAGAGTGCAAATTAACCTTGTGCAGGAACCACAGAAAAGATGGTGTCTAAGAATAGCTGGGGATTCCCCTGTGATGTGTACAAAAAATGGCCAGTCCTACCACTGAAAATGAAGAGCATTAGGTTAATGCACAAAAGGCCCATCATCTGGTTCCATTTCAATGACATGGGTGCTTTACCTAGCTGGTGCCGAAATGCGACCATGGCGGTGAAAGGGTTAAGAAAAGGTTTTCTTTATTCTCTGTCTCTGTGTATCTCTGTCTCTCTTTCTCTCTTTCTTCCATTATATTTTCTTTCTCCTTGATAATATTTTGTTGTGTTCATTTTCCCTGTACCCTCATTCTCCCCTTTCTGTCTGTTTTTTCCCCATCACATGTCTGGGTTTTCCCCCAACACATGTCTGGGTTTTTTCCCCAACACACATCAGTGTTTTTCCCCAACACATCTGGGTTTTCCCCCAACACGTCTGGGTTTTTTCCCCAACACATATCTCTTTTTTCCCCAACACATGTCTGGTTTTTTTCCCCAACACGTCTGTGTTTTCCCCCAACACACATCAGTGTTTTCCGCCAACACATGTCTGGGTTTTCCCCCAACACATGTCTGGGTTTTTTCCCCAACACATGTCTGGGTTTTCCCCCAACACATGTCTGGGTTTTTTCCCAACACATGTCTGGGTTTTCCCCCCCAACATGTCTGGGTTTTTTCCCAAATGTCTGGGTTTTCCCCCCAACACATGTCTGGGTTTTTTCCCCAACACATGTCTGGTTTTTTTCCCCAACACGTCTGTGTTTTCCCCCAACACACATCAGTGTTTTCCGCCAACACATGTCTGGGTTTTCCCCCAACACATGTCTGGGTTTTTTCCCCATCACATGTCTGGGTTTTTCCCCAACACATGTCTGGGTTTTCCCCCAACACATGTCTGGGTTTTTTCCCAACACATGTCTGGGTTTCCCCCCCAACACATGTCTGGGTTTTTTCCCATCACATGTCTTGGTTTTCCAACAACACATGTCTGGGTTTTGTTCCCATCACATTCTGGGTTTTTTTTTTTTTTTACCAAACACATGTCTGGGTTTTTTTTCCCCAACACATGTCTGGGTTTTCCCCCAACACATGTCTGGGTTTTGTTCCCATCACATTCTGGGTTTTTCCAAAACACATGTCTGTGTTTTTTCCCCAACACATGTCTGTGTTTTTTCCCCAACACATGGTTTTTTCCCCAACACATGTCTGGGTTTTGTTCCCATCACATTCTGGGTTTTCCCCCAACACATGTCTGGGTTTTGTTCCCATCACATTCTGGGTTTTCCCCCCAACACATGTCTGGGTTTCCCCCCCAACACATTTCTGGGTTTTTTCCCAACACATGTCTGGGTTTCCCCCCCCCCATCACATGTCTGGGTTTTCCCCCAACACATGTCTGGGTTTTCCCCCCAACACATGTCTGGGTTTTTTTCCCCCAACACATGTCTGGGTTTTTTTCCCCCCAACACATGTCTGGGTTTTTTCCCAACACATGTCTCTGGGTTTTCCCCCCAACACATGTCTGGGTTTCCCCCCCCCCAACACATGTCTCTGGGTTTTTTCCCCAACACATGTCTGGGTTTTTTCCCCATCACATGTCTGGGGTTCCCCCCCCCCCCCACCAACACATGTCTCTGGGTTTTTTTCCCCATCACATGTCTGGGGTTCCCCCCCCCAACACATGTCTCTGGGTTTTTTCCCCAACACATGTCTGGGTTTTTTCCCCATCACATGTCTGGGGTTCCCCCCCCCCCCCCCAACACATGTCTCTGGGTTTTTTCCCCATCACATGTCTGGGGTTCCCCCCCCCAACACATGTCTCTGGGTTTTTTCCCCATCACATGTCTGGGGTTCCCCCCCCCCCCCCAACACATGTCTCTGGGTTTTTTCCCCATCACATGTCTGGGGTTCCCCCCCCAACACATGTCTCTGGGTGTTTTCCCATCACATGTCTGGGTTTTCCCCCAACACATGTCTGTGTTTTCCCCCAACACATGTCTGGGTTTTTTCCCATCACATGTCTGGGTTTTCCCCCCAACACATGTCTGTTTTTTTTCCCCAACACATGTCTGGGTTTTCCCCCCAACACATGTCTGGGTTTTCCCCCCAACACATGTCTGTTTTTTTTCCCCAAAACATGTCTGGGTTTTTTTCCCAACACATGTCTGGGTTTTCCCCCCAACACATGTCTGGGTTTTTTCCCAACACATGTCTGGGTTTTCCCCCCAACACATGTCTGGGTTTTGTTCCTTCTTTAGTTTTACGTCTTTTCACTGTAAACAATATTAGACAAGAGTAGGGGGAAAAAAATCAAGGGGGGAGGAAGAAATTACTGTGTACGCATGCGAGTAAGTGAAAGTGTGTGTGACTTGACTTGACTTGACTTCATATATTGTCATAAAATCCCGAAGGATTAATAGACACAACAAAGAACAAAGGGAACAAAGAAATAAACGGTCATCTAATACGCATGCATTGAAATACATAGTTGGCGAGTGTTTTTTGACAGTCATCGCAGGTGAATAAATCACTTGGTTTTAGGATATTGTTTTGTATTTTTCTAGAGATCACATTTGATTGATGATCATACTGCTGTCTAGTTGTGATTAGATGGTTTCTTAAATTGTGAAATAAGATACACGTATCTAAGAAATGTAACTCATCTTCAACAACTTCACATATAGCACATAACCTCTCTTCTCTGGGAATGTTTGCATGTGTGTGCGTGTTTGCACGTGTCTGTGTGCGTGCATGCATGTGCGTGTATGTTACATGTAGAAAATGATTGATTTAAGTTTTGTTTTGTGGTGTTTAAAAAAACAACCAAAAAAAACAACATAATATAAAATTCTTTCTACTGAAAAACTAACACCTATAACAGTAAACCAACTGGACTATTTAACAAGGAGTTGAAAAAGTCATACATTAGCAATGTCTGGGCGGAAAACCGGATGTACAGCTCGTATACTTTGCTAATCTGAGTTCCCTGGCTGAGTAAAATTTCGTTTCTATTCATTTTGTTTTCCTTGAGTTCTGAGAGTTTGGCTTGATATATATATATATATATATATATATATATATATAATCTTTTTCTTTTCTTTTCTTTTTTTTTTTTTAAATGGTGTTGAAGTATTTTTCAGCGTGTTTGGTCAGAATGTTTGAAACCAATTCCTCAGTAAGTTTGGGCATGAATATTTTTGACTGCTTCAGAAAATTTGATGAGAGAACCCGAGGTAGAGGGCCCTTACGATTGAGATTGCGCCATAATTTTAGCTCGATTGGCCAAACGAGCTAAGTAAGTTTGTGACCTGATACAAGTCTTCGTCAGATACAAAACATGAGTGTCATAGACAGAGAGAGATAAAAAAAAAAAACTAAAAAAAAACTTAGCCGTATGAAGAGCACAGGATCAGGAGTCAAGATGGCTGCCGGAAAGAGAGGAAGCTAGTCAGGGATACAGAGGGGAGGTAACCTACTTCCGGGAGGTTATCAGCCCTGGAGGTTATCGGCTGTAGCTACTTTGGTTTTCTCCGCATAGGTGGGTAGTAGTTTGCACAGGACAGGAATCAGACTCCCTGCCGGAGTTTTTGAAAAAGTATTTCTTGAGTGAGTTTGGCAAGAAAGTTTTCAAACTGTTTCTTGATTGAGTTTGGCAGAGTATTCTTTAAACGTTTATTTTGATATATTTTTTTCAGTGAGTTTTGCAAGAACAGTTTTGAACTATTTTTTTTCAGTGAGTTTGATAAGGTTAAGAATATTGTATTTTCTTCTTAAGTCTGGCAAGAATGTTTTAAACTATTTTTCAGTGAAGAGTGTGAGGGTATTTTTTTTTAAATATTTTTTCAGTGAGGTTGGCAAAAATATTTCAAAGGATTTAGCATATTTGGCAAGAAAATGTGAAAGTTTATGAAACACTTCATTCAGAATAAGAAGCTATGTTGCCAGTGTGTGGGGGAAGGGTGTGACTTTGTGTGTCATTCTGGCTTTTATGTTTTATTGATTTATCTTGGGGGCCTGGGAGTCCAGGGGGGTAGGGTTGATGTGGTTTGTTTTTTTACTGTAAGATCTTCCATGCTGTCTGTAGCTTTGGTATTCCTCAGTGACTTGTTCATTTTGGAATATATTTCAGTGTTTTATTCGTTGTTCATGTTAACGTTTCTTCCTCTCTCACTAATTATGCACTCGTGTGTGTGCGTGCGTGTTTGTGTGTGTGTGTGTGTGCGTGTGTGTGTTTGTGCGTGTGTGTGTGTGAGTATATTACCTATTACAGTAAAGCACCTAGAGTCCTATTTAGAGAATAGTGCATGAACCTCATTCGTGTGTATATGGACGCAGAAGATCAAATATGCACGTTAAAGATCCTGTAATCCATGTCAACGTTCGTTACATTATGGAAACAAAAACCTACCCAGTATGTACACCCCTGAAAATGGAGTGTGGCTGCCTACATGGCAGGGTAAATAAACAAAACGGTCACACACGTAAAATGTTAGATGTCTGTCCTAGTGTGTATGTGTGCGTGCCTGAAATCTGACTGAATGACACTGTAGGCGCTATATAATTATCCATATCAAATCAAAATTCACGTTACGATTATTAGTGTTGTGAATTGGGTTTCTGTGCAGGTGAAACTTGGAAAGGCCCTAACCCAGGTGTGTCATCCAGACTGTGATGTGTCCACCGCCGTTGTGGACTGCTGTGCACTGCGTGGTGGTGTTCCGTTGGTATGGACTGTTTTTTCATGGATTGTTTGTTCACATGTTGGACTAAAGCAGCTCTGTTGCGTTATGTTCACTGTCTGTTTATATGTTGAAACAGTTTTGTTACTCACGAGGTTGTGCTCAGAATACAATTGTTCGTTCATTGTTTATATACATGTGAAAGTAGTAAAGCTGCGTTTCTCACGAGGTTATGCTCAGAATTTAAATACCCTTGACTGCCTTAGGATGTAGTCATTCGGATGAGACGATAAACCAAGGTCCCGTGTGCAGCATGCACTTAGCGCACGTAAAAGAACCCACGGCAACAAAAGGGTTGTTCCTGGCAAAATTCTGTAGAAAAATCCACATTGATAGGAAAAACAAATAAAACTGCATGCAGGAAAAAATACAAAAAAAAAGGGTGGCGCTAGAGTGTAGCGACGCGCTCTCCCTGGGGAGAGCAGCCCGAATTTCACACAGAGAAATCTGTTGTGATAAAAAGAAATACAAATACACTTAACGTCCATAAAGACAACACTGAGGACATCATCAAAAGGAGGGCGATGTCCCTGGAAGGCTGGAAATTTACAAATTTGATCCAGAGTGGTATAAATCCAGACCATTTTCTCAGTGTTTGGCAATTGTTCTTGATACTGATTCAGGACTTGAAACACATCTTTCTACTGGGTTTTTTTTGGGTTTTTTTTTCCTGGCAGTCAATGGTTTTTAATTGTCTGTTCGTTGTTTGTGTATTTACATGTTAAAGCAGTAATGTTACCTTACTCAAGAGGTTGAGCTCAGAACTGGTTTGTGTATTTACATGTTAAAGCAGTAATGTTACCTTACTCAAGAGGTTGTGCTCAGAACTGGTTTGTGTATTTACATGTTAAAGCAGTAATGTTACCTTACTCAAGAGGTTGAGCTCAGAACTGGTTTGTGTATTTACATGTTAAAGCAGTAATGTTACCTTACTCAAGAGGTTGTGCTCAGAACTGGTTTGTGTATTTACATGTTAAAGCAGTGATGTTACCTTACTCAAGAGGTTGAGCTCAGAACTGGTTTGTGTATTTACATGTTAAAGCAGTAATGTTACCTTACTCAAGAGGTTGTGCTCAGAACTGGTTTGTGTATTTACATGTTAAAGCAGTAATGTTACCTTACTCAAGAGGTTGAGCTCAGAACTGGTTTGTGTATTTACATGTTAAAGCAGTAATGTTACCTTACTCAAGAGGTTGTGCTCAGAACTGGTTTGTGTATTTACATGCTAAAGCAGTAATGTTACCTTACTCAAGAGGTTGAGCTCAGAACTGGTTTGTGTATTTACATGTTAAAGCAGTAATGTTACCTTACTCAAGAGGTTGAGCTCAGAACTGGTTTGTGTATTTACATGTTAAAGCAGTAATGTTACCTTACTCAAGAGGTTGAGCTCAGAACTGGTTTGTGTATTTACATGTTAAAGCAGTAATGTTACCTTACTCAAGAGGTTGAGCTCAGAACTGGTTTGTGTATTTACATGTTAAAGCAGTAATGTTACCTTACTCAAGAGGTTGAGCTCAGAACTGGTTTGTGTATTTACATGTTAAAGCAGTAATGTTACCTTACTCAAGAGGTTGAGCTCAGAACTGGTTTGTGTATTTACATGTTAAAGCAGTAATGTTACCTTACTCAAGAGGTTGTGCTCAGAACTGGTTTGTGTATTTACATGTTAAAGCAGTAATGTTACCTTACTCAAGAGGTTGAGCTCAGAACTGGTTTGTGTATTTACATGTTAAAGCAGTAATGTTACCTTACTCAAGAGGTTGTGCTCAGAACTGGTTTGTGTATTTACATGTTAAAGCAGTAATGTTACCTTACTCAAGAGGTTGAGCTCAGAACTGGTTTGTGTATTTACATGTTAAAGCAGTAATGTTACCTTACTCAAGAGGTTGAGCTCAGAACTGGTTTGTGTATTTACATGTTAAAGCAGTAATGTTACCTTACTCAAGAGGTTGAGCTCAGAACTGGTTTGTGTATTTACATGTTAAAGCAGTAATGTTACCTTACTCAAGAGGTTGAGCTCAGAACTGGTTTGTGTATTTACATGTTAAAGCAGTAATGTTACCTTACTCAAGAGGTTGTGCTCAGAACTGGTTTGTGTATTTACATGTTAAAGCAGTAATGTTACCTTACTCAAGAGGTTGTGCTCAGAACTGGTTTGTGTATTTACATGTTAAAGCAGTAATGTTACCTTACTCAAGAGGTTGAGCTCAGAACTGGTTTGTGTATTTACATGTTAAAGCAGTAATGTTACCTTACTCAAGAGGTTGAGCTCAGAACTGGTTTGTGTATTTACATGTTAAAGCAGTAATGTTACCTTACTCAAGAGGTTGAGCTCAGAACTGGTTTGTGTATTTACATGTTAAAGCAGTAATGTTACCTTACTCAAGAGGTTGTGCTCAGAACTGGTTTGTGTATTTACATGTTAAAGCAGTAATGTTACCTTACTCAAGAGGTTGAGCTCAGAACTGGTTTGTGTATTTACATGTTAAAGCAGTAATGTTACCTTACTCAAGAGGTTGAGCTCAGAACTGGTTTGTGTATTTACATGTTAAAGCAGTAATGTTACCTTACTCAAGAGGTTGAGCTCAGAACTGGTTTGTGTATTTACATGTTAAAGCAGTAATGTTACCTTACTCAAGAGGTTGTGCTCAGAACTGGTTTGTGTATTTACATGTTAAAGCAGTAATGTTACCTTACTCAAGAGGTTGAGCTCAGAACTGGTTTGTGTATTTACATGTTAAAGCAGTAATGTTACCTTACTCAAGAGGTTGTGCTCAGAACTGGTTTGTGTATTTACATGTTAAAGCAGTAATGTTACCTTACTCAAGAGGTTGTGCTCAGAACTGGTTTGTGTATTTACATGTTAAAGCAGTAATGTTACCTTACTCAAGAGGTTGAGCTCAGAACTGGTTTGTGTATTTACATGTTAAAGCAGTAATGTTACCTTACTCAAGAGGTTGAGCTCAGAACTGGTTTGTGTATTTACATGTTAAAGCAGTAATGTTACCTTACTCAAGAGGTTGAGCTCAGAACTGGTTTGTGTATTTACATGTTAAAGCAGTAATGTTACCTTACTCAAGAGGTTGTGCTCAGAACTGGTTTGTGTATTTACATGTTAAAGCAGTAATGTTACCTTACTCAAGAGGTTGAGCTCAGAACTGGTTTGTGTATTTACATGTTAAAGCAGTAATGTTACCTTACTCAAGAGGTTGAGCTCAGAACTGGTTTGTGTATTTACATGTTAAAGCAGTAATGTTACCTTACTCAAGAGGTTGAGCTCAGAACTGGTTTGTGTATTTACATGTTAAAGCAGTAATGTTACCTTACTCAAGAGGTTGTGCTCAGAACTGGTTTGTGTATTTACATGTTAAAGCAGTAATGTTACCTTACTCAAGAGGTTGAGCTCAGAACTGGTTTGTGTATTTACATGTTAAAGCAGTAATGTTACCTTACTCAAGAGGTTGAGCTCAGAACTGGTTTGTGTATTTACATGTTAAAGCAGTAATGTTACCTTACTCAAGAGGTTGAGCTCAGAACTGGTTTGTGTATTTACATGTTAAAGCAGTAATGTTACCTTACTCAAGAGGTTGTGCTCAGAACTGGTTTGTGTATTTACATGTTAAAGCAGTAATGTTACCTTACTCAAGAGGTTGAGCTCAGAACTGGTTTGTGTATTTACATGTTAAAGCAGTAATGTTACCTTACTCAAGAGGTTGAGCTCAGAACTGGTTTGTGTATTTACATGTTAAAGCAGTAATGTTACCTTACTCAAGAGGTTGAGCTCAGAACTGGTTTGTGTATTTACATGTTAAAGCAGTGATGTTAAGCTGATGAAGAGGTTATGCTCAGAATTTGTTTCTTCTTTCGTTCTGGCTTTCCTGACGACAGATTTGTCTTTTTGGGATTGGAGAGAATGTGAGATATAGATTGAAATGTTGTTTTTAAAGTGTTGTCTGTTTGCTTGTTAGCATTTTTTCTGGGTTTTTGTGTGTGTGTGTGTGTGTTTGTTTTTTACAGAGATGGCGTGAGATGTATATTTTCATGTACTGCATTTGCACATTCACCAGAAAGCTTTTTCTCTGGAGCTGGGAGCTGGTGGGTTGTGGGTGGAGAGAGGAGACGGGGTGGGGGTGGGGTTTTTTTTTGATCGATTGATTGATTGATATGGATACTTATATAGTGCCTATCCTCGGTCGGAGACCAAGCTCTAAGCGCTTTACAAACACGGGGTCATTTACACAACAGGCTGCCTACTTGGGTAGAGCCAACTGACGGCTGCCACTGGGCGCTCATCATTCGTTTCCTGTGTCATTCAATCAGATTTCAGGCACACACACATACACACTCAGACAAACATGTAACATTTAACATTTTATGTGCATGACCATTTTGTTTATTTACCCTGCCATGTAGGCAACCATACCCCGTTTTCGAGGGTGTGCATGCTGGGTATGTTCTTGTTTCCATAACCCACCGAACGCTGACATGGATTACAGGATCTTTAACGTGCATACTTGATCTTCTGTGTGCGGAAACACGCGAAGGGGGTTCAGGCACTGGCAGGTCTGCACACGTTGACCTGGGAGATCGGAAACCACCCTTTACCCACCAGGTACCACTGAGATTATGTTAAGGAGGAGGAGGTTAGGGAGTAGGTAGTTTTTTCAAATCATGAATATAAAAAAAAAAAAAAAAAAACCCCAAAAAACAGGAATTGGGTTACGTTTCTAGCTGTTGTTGAATTATTATGCAGTGGCGTTTGTTGACAGTGCCCGGTCATCAGCAAACTGGTTTGATGTTGATTGTTTCTTTTTTGTTTTTTTAAGTGATGATAGTGAAACGTGAAAGTCTGAAGGGGTTGAGGGGGGAAGGATGAGTCGTGTGTTTCACTGACCCATTTCACACTAACAATCACTGACCCACTTACAATCACTGACCCATTTCACACTAACAATCACTGACATACTTACAATCACTGACCCATTTCACACTAACAATCACTGACCCATTTCACACGATCATTGACACACTAACAACCACTGACCCATTTCACACTAACAGTCACTGACCCATTTCACACTAACAATCACTGACACACTAACAACCACTGACCCATTTCACACTAACAACCACTGACACACTTCACACTAACAATCACTGACACACTTCACACTAACAATCACTGACACACACTCACTGACCCATTTCACACTAACAATCACTGACACACATACAATCACTGACCCATTTCACACTAACAATCACTGACCCACTAACAATCACTGACCCATTTCACACTAACAATCACTGACCCACTAACAATCACTGACCCATTTCACACGATCATTGACACACTAACAACCACTGACCCATTTCACACTAACAGTCACTGACCCATTTCACACTAACAATCACTGACACACTAACAACCACTGACCCATTTCACACTAACAACCACTGACACACTTCACACTAACAATCACTGACACACTTCACACTAACAATCACTGACACACACTCACTGACCCATTTCACACTAACAATCACTGACACACATACAATCACTGACCCATTTCACACTAACAATCACTGACCCACTAACAATCACTGACCCATTTCACACTAACAATCACTGACCCATTTCACACTAACAATCACTGACCCACTAACAATCACTGACCCATTTCACACTAACAATACTAATGGGATTTTTTTGCACTGCTTGTTCGTTAAGTATATATATATATATATATGTTTGAATTGTTTATGTGTGCATGGTTTTGCATACATTTTGGAGTGTATATGTAACATTTGATATAAACTAATAAAGTGGTATGTATATATATATGATATGTGCATGTTCATTACATGTAGCAAAGATATAAAGTATGATATATGCATGATTGTTCTATAATTTTTTTTTATTTTAGAACCAATCGGGGACCCACTCGATAAACCTGCCATGCACCCTTTAAAAGACGTCAGGAACGCATATTTCTGCATAATCACAAGGCCTGGCGGGATGTGATTCTGGTTCTCCAACCAATGGACGGTCAGCATACACACTCGCACACACCAGAAACACAAACAATTTTTACGTTGGAAATCCATGTACTTAAGGAATGAACACATGAACAAGTGATTTCACTTTCATTTCCACACTTGACACTTCAGGAGATGGGGTGGGGTGGGGGAAGTTTTTGTGGAACTGAATATAATTATAAAGTCCTGTCAATAAATGCAAAGAAATAAGCAACAAATACATCATGTTTTTTGTTTTTTAATTGGTGAATAGAATTGTTTGCCATATACCTTCAGACTGACTTTCCGCTGACGTTCAAGTATGTTCAGTAGAAAAAGAAAGGGGAAAAAAAGCTGCTCTCTACCCTACTAATAGCCTTGGGGGGGGGGGGGGGGGGGGGGTTGGAGAGGGCTATCTCCACCCTACTAATAGCCTTTGCGGGGTGTGTGTTGGAGAGGGCTATCTCCACCCTACTAACAGCCTTTGGGGGGGGTGTTGGAGAGGGCTATCTCCACACTACTAATAGCCTTTGGGGGGGTGTTGGAGAGGGCTATCTCCACACTACTAATATAGCCTTTGGGGTGGGTGTTGGAGAGGGCTATCTCCACACTACTAATAGCCTTTGGGGGGGGTGTTGGAGAGGGCTATCTCCACACTACTAATAGCCTTTGGGGGGGGGGGGGGTGTTGGAGAGGGCTATCTCCACACTACTAATAGCCTTGGGGGGGGGGGGGGGGTGTTGGAGAGGGCTATCTCCACACTACTAATAGTAGGGCTATTAGTAGGGTGGGGATAGCCCTCTCCAACACACTCCCCAAAGGCTATTAGTAGTGTGGAGATAGCCCTCTCCAACACACTCCCCAAAGGCTATTAGTAGGGTGGAGATAGCCCTCTCCAACGCCCACCGCAAAGGTTATTAGTAGGGTGGAGATAGCCCTCTCCAACACCCACCCACCCCCACCCCCAGGCTTAGTAGGGTGGAGATAGCCCTCTCCAACACCCCCCCAAAGGCTGTTAGTTGTGTGGAGGTAGCCCTCTCCAACACATTCCCCAAAGGCTATTAGTAGTGTGGAGATAGCCTTTGGGGGGTGGGTGTTGGAGAGGGCTATCTCCACACTACTAATAGCCTTTGGGGTGGGTGTTGGAGAGGGCTATCTCCACACTACTAATAGCCTGGGGGGGGGGGTGTTGGAGAGGGCTATTAATAGTAGGGCTATTAGTAGGGTGGAGATAGCCCTCTCCAACACACTCCCCAAAGGCTATTAGTAGGGTGGAGATAGCCCTCTCCAACACCTCCCCCCCCCCCCTCCCCCAAGGCTATTAGTAGGGTGGAGATAGCCCTCTCCAACACCCTCCCCCCCCAGGCTATGTAGGGTGGAGATAGCCCTCTCCAACACCCCCCCCCCCCAGGCTTAGTAGGGTGGAGATAGCCCTCTCCAACACCCACCCCCCCCCACCCCCAGGCTATTAGTAGGGTGGAGATAGCCCTCTCCAACACCCACCCCCCCAGGCTTAGTAGGGTGGAGATAGCCCTCCCCAACACCCACCCCCAGGCTATTAGTAGGGTGGAGATAGCCCTCTCCAACACCCCCCCAAAGGCTGTTAGTTGTGTGGAGGTAGCCCTCTCCAACACCCACCCCCCAAAGGCTATTAGTAGGGTGGAGATAGCCCTCTCCAACACCCACCCCCCAAAGGCTATCTCCACCCTACTAATAGCCTTTGGGGGGGTGTTGGAGAGGGCTATCTCCACACTACTAATAGCCTTTGGGGGGGGTGTTGGAGAGGGCTATCTCCACACTACTAACAGCCTTTGGGGGGGTGTTGGAGAGGGCTATCTCCACCCTACTAATAGCCTTGGGGGAGGGGGGGGGGGTGTTGGAGAGGGCTATCTCCACCCTACTAATAGCCTTTGGGGGGGTGTTGGAGAGGGCTATCTCCACACTACTAATAGCCTTTGGGGTGGGTGTTGGACAGGGCTATCTCCACCCTTACCCCACATGATCAACTGGAAGTTGAAGCAGTCATGTCTTTGATGTGGTTTGAAATCAGACATGTCTGTTAAGACTTTCTGACTCGAAACATCTCAAATGCTGAAAATGTCTACCTTGCCCCCACCCTCCTAATCTGATGGAAGAAAAGTTTTAAAACCAAGTTGACTTTGTATGCATATTAACAATTTCCGCATCTAGAATTGTCTCGAACAAATGCACGCCTACACATGCAAAGTTATCCTTTCATCACAATGAATATTTCCAGCACAAAATGAGAACGTGTAATATACTGCCAAAGGCCAGGACAACCACAAAGTTGAACCAGATGAAACTCTGTCCTGTAACATGTGCTGTGTCAGTGTTCTTTCCGAGTTATACAATACACAACAGTCCAAGAAAAAAAAAAAAAATGTGAAGTACACAACACAAAAAGTAAAGAACTGTGAATATTGTGAGGCATATTTATGTGATGACAACAACAGTCAGTCAGTCTTCTGATGTTCTGTATCTGGTTACATTACACAGATAAAACAACAAAATCATGTTGTTAAAAAAATCAACTCCATAGAATACTCACATGAAAAACCACATCAAAGCTTTTCCACTAAACACATCCAGAACTAGCAACAGCAATTCAAAACACATTCTTCACACACACACAATTCCATTTCGACAAAATACACACATACAGCTTTTTTGGGGGGGGGGGGGGGGGGGTTAGAAAATTCAAAACCTCCTCTCTCCAAACACACGCAATTAAAACACTTACCTTGATGTAGAAACGAAAAACAGACACACTAATTTATCTTCTCTCTCACCCCCCCACCCCCGGATCAACTCCTTCACGACACACACCCCTCCACAGATATAATCCCACAAACCCCAAAAGCTGATGTGCAACACACAGACAACTTAGAATCAGTGACAGACAACAGCACCTGCAATCAGAGGAAAATGCACCGAGCATTCTCCAACACTGGGTGTGAGAACATACGAAAAAAAACAACAAAAAAACTGATGATGATCATCATCATCACACACAACACAACACTACACCACACAGCAACTCATTCCATCTGGGCTGGGTTCCATCAATCACAATCACAATAACTTTATCATCTCAGCATCTCAGCGATCTTTGCAATGCTAAGTTTGCATAGCGTTAAAAACATTTCGGACTCCTCATTAATTCCACAGACTTGGGAACACAGTCCACAACGCTTAACAAACTACGCCCTGCAAAAATCACTCATGATGCAACCCAGCCCCAAAACACAAGCATTTTTTCTTGAAATATACATCAGTTAAACACACACACACATACACAGAGCGTTTCTTAAAATATGAAAGAGAGCTGAAACTATGACCCTACAAACTTCACAGTCAGTCTCCCTTTCACACACACAAACCGCCCCTCCCCTCCCACATGTGATCTAAGGTCTACTTCCATGCCCGTTTTAGAGCTTTCCTGGCGGCCAGTTTCTGGGAGATAATGGAGACGAGGATCATGATGGCCAACACAGCGGCGATGAAGATGTAGTCAAAGTCCTCCTTCAACACGTCAAACATCTTGGATGGCATCACCCGCGTGTAGAAAATGTCTGGAACAGGGACAGTTTTCTCGTCAACGTGAGGCCCATTGTACGCATGGAAGAAAGGAATTACTGAAGGAGGGAGACTGAAGGGAAGACGGATAAAAAAAGATGGGACTGACAACACTGCAGAATGGACAGTTTCTGTTTCAGTTTCAGTAGCTCAAGGAGGCGTCACTGCGTTCGGACAAATCCATATACGCTACACCACATCTGCCAAGCAGATGCCTGACCAGCAGCGTAACCCAACGTGCTTAGTCAGGCCTTGAGAAAAAAAAAAGGGTGAATAAATAATAGATAAATACATAAAAAAAAATTTAAAAAAAAAACAAAACAAAAAAACTTCTCTGTGTGAAATTCGGGCTGCTCTCCCCAGGGAGAGTGCGTTGCTACACTACAGCACCACCCTTTTTTTTTTTTGCATTTTTTCCTGCATGCAGTTTTATTTGTTTTTCCTATCAAAATGGAATCGCGAATCGATAGCGATCGTGCCTTAATTTTAGCCCGATCTCCTAATCGGGCTACATAATTGTGCGACCTGTTTGAAGACATAATCGGACACAAAACAGAAACACCAAAGAATCGATAGACAGGTAGAAAATGCGAAAAACTTAGCCGTATGAAGTGCACAGGTACAGGTGTCGAGATGGCTGCCGGAAAAAGAGGGCGATAACCAGGGGGACAAAGGGGACGTTACCTACCTCCGGGAGGTTATCGGCCGTAGTTCTCTCATTTTCTCCGCATAGGCGGATAGTAGTTTGCACAGGACAGGAATGTCAGACCCCTGCCGGAGTCTGCACTAGTTGGGTCACGGTAAGTATGTTATTTAAACGTAATTTTAGATAGAAAATTTCCTTTTTTCTACAGAATTTTGCCAGGAACAACCCTTTTGTTGCTGTGGGTTCTTTTACGTGCGCTAAGTGCATGCTGCACACGGGACCTCGGTTTATCGTCTCATCCGAATGACTAGCGTCCAGACCACCACTCAAGGTCTAGAGGAGGGGGAGAAAATACGGACAGGAAAGCCAACTGCAGAGACCCAGGCTTTGACCTGGAGGAGTCTGGTGAACAGTTCTGTGCAGTGCCTCAACGACTCTTCACAACATCAGGGGAGAAAAAGAAAAAGAAATGTTTTCACAAAGAGGACAGATCAAACAATGAAGCAGAACTCTCAGCGTTTGCTCCTCTGCATCTCTGTCTCACCCGCACGCAGGCTATGCTAACGGAAAGAGGTATTGTATAGTATTGCATCTCTGTCTCACCCACACGCAGGCTATGCTAACGGAAAGAGGTATTGTGTAGTATTGCACCTCTGTCTCACCCACACGCAGGCTATGCTAACGGAAAGAGGTATTGTATAGCACCTCTGTCTCACCCACACGCAGGCTATGCTAACGGAAAGAGGTATTGTATAGCACCTCTGTCTCACCCACACGCAGGCTATGCTAACGGAAAGAGGTATTGTATAGCACCTCTGTCTCACCCACACGCAGGCTATGCTAACGGAAAGAGGTATTGTATAGCACCTCTGTCTCACCCACACGCAGGCTATGCTAACGGAAAGAGGTATTGTGTAGTATTGCACCTCTGTCTCACCCACACGCAGGCTATGCTAACGGAAAGAGGTATTGTGTAGTATTGCATCTCTGTCTCACCCACACGCAGGCTATGCTAACGGAAAGAGGTATTGTATAGTATTGCATCTCTGTCTCACCCACATGCAGGCTATGCTAACGGAAAGAGGTATTGTGTAGTATTGCACCTCTGTCTCACCCACACGCAGGCTATGCTAACGGAAAGAGGTATTGTATAGCACCTCTGTCTCACCCACACGCAGGCTATGCTAACGGAAAGAGGTATTGTATAGTATTGCACCTCTGTTTCACCCACACGCAGGCTATGCTAACAGAAAGAGGTATTGCATTGTATAGTATACTACAGTATTGTATTGTAGTGGACTATAGTACTCCTTGCCACAACACATTTCTCTGTATGAAATATGGACTGCTCTCCCCAGGGACAGCACGTTGCCACATTGCACAGCCACCCACCAAGTGTATTTGTTCCACTATCAAAGCGGATTTTTCTACCAAATTTTGCCAGGGACACCATTCTGCTGCTGTGCTTTCTGTACACTTCGTGCATGCTGCACACAGTGACTCCATTGATCGTCTCATCCATTCTGCTGCTGTGCTTTCTGTACACTTCGTGCATGCTGCACACAGTGACTCCATTTATCGTCTCATCCATTCTGCTGCTGTGCTTTCTGTACACTTCGTGCATGCTGCACACAGTGACTCCATTGATCGTCTCATCCATTCTGCTGCTGTGCTTTCTGTACACTTCGTGCATGCTGCACACAGTGACTCCATTGATCGTCTCATCCCAATGACTTGCCTCCAGACCACCAATCATGGTCTGGTGGAGGGAAAGAAAATACTGACATGCACGGGATCTGACCACACAGCCTTACATTCTCTCGCTTCCTAGGTGGATGCTATACCACTAGGCAACCACTCCCTATAAAAAAAAAAAACCACCAAAAAACAGCAGCAGCTTGTGTGCTTTTGTCAGAGCCAACCTCCCTGTGCTTGTTCACAGCTCCACAATGAAGAGAGAATTATGAGAACGGTGTGGAGCTAATGCAACAGTGTCTGCCATACATTTTTTTCCTTTGCTATTGTTATTTGTTTGTTTTCTATTATCCATTAAATTTGCTTCTGCTATACAACTGGATAACAAACAATCATTTAAAAGAAGTGGAAAAAAACCCAGTAGGGAGTGGATTTACCAGTGCCATAGACCAGGACGAGGGAGGTGGACTCCAGCCCGGCGGGCGCAGTGTGGATGCCTCTCACATTGAAGATGCTGCGGTTGTAGTTGATGAAGTTCTCCGTGCTGACCGGCAGCTCTGGGATGTAGGGGATTGTTCCTTCCTCCCTGTGGTGGACACACACACACACACACACAGACATGAGCACACAGGCACACACACACACACACACACATACATGAGCACACAGGCACACACACACACATACATGAGCACACAGGCACACACACACACACACACATACATGAGCACACACACAGACACACATACATGAGCACACAGGCACACACACACACACACATGTACATGAGCACACAGGCACACACACACACACGTACATGAGCACACAGGCACACACACAGACGCACGTACATGAGCACACAGGCACACACACAGACACACGTACATGAGCACAGGCGCACACACACACAGACACACGTACATGAGCACACACACACACATACATGAGCACACAGGCACACACACACACACACAGACACACATACATGAGCACACAGGCACACACACACACACAGACACACATACATGAGCACACAGGCACACACACACACAGACACACGTACATGAGCACACAGGCACACACACACACACACACACACACACACATACATGAGCACACAGGCACACACACACACACACACACGTACATGAGCACACAGGCACACACACACACACACACATACATGAGCACACAGGCACACACACACACACACACATACATGAGCACACAGGCACACACACACACACACACACGTACATGAGCACACAGGCACACACACACACACACAGACACACGTACATGAGCACACGGGCACACACACACACACACACATACATGAGCAGACACACGTACATGAGCACACAGGCACACACACAGACACACGTATATGAGCACACAGGCACACACACACACACACACAGACACACGTACATGAGCACACAGGCACACACACACACACACACAGACACACGTACATGAGCACACAGGCACACACACACAGACACACGTACATGAGCACACAGGCACACACACACACACACAGACACACGTACATGAGCACACAGGCACACACACACACACACAGATGCATGCACGCACACAGACACACACACATACATGAGCACACAGGCACACACACACACACACACACAGATGCATGCACGCACACAGACACACACACAGATCCGCAAACACACAGATGCACACATGCACACACACACACATACACACAGAAAAAAAGAACATCATCTAAATTCTGGAATCATAGACCAAAATTTTTTTAATTCTACAACAACATAGTCAATGCTGCTCTTTCCTGTTTCGTACACACACTCACACACACAAACACTCACACACACACACAAACACAAACAACAACAAACATTTCAATTCTAAATTAGTGTAATTTCACAGAAATAAAATCTAAACTGTACAAAGATATCATGAATGGCTTTTTTTAATTTTTAATATAATTTCTGTTCATAGTAAAAGCATCCTCTAAATTCTACAGAAATGCAGTGAATGACACACACACACACACACACACACACAAAACCACACTATAGTATATGATGTAGATACACCAGCTCATCACAGCATCACCACAACCATCACACAACCACTACGACCACAACCACACCATCACACGAACACCACTACCACCACAACCACACCATCACACGACCACACCACCACCACCACAACCACACCATCACACGACCACCACAACCACACGACCACACCACTACTACCACACCACCACCACAACCACACCACCACACGACCACCACAACCACACCACCACACGACCACACCACTACTACCACACCACCACCACAACCACACCACCACACGACCACACCACTACTACCACACCACCACCACAACCACACCACCACCACCACCACCACCATAACCACACCATCACACGACCACACCACTACTACCACACCACCACCACAACCACACCACCACCACCACCACCACAACCACACCACAACAACCACACCACCACACCACCACCACAGAACTCACATGGTCTCCTGACTGGGGATGGAGGGACGGCGTGGATCCAGAAGAGCTTTGGGAAGGGACAGCACTCCGCCCACCTTCAGTGCCACTGTCACAAAACACGTCATCACCAACACTGACCCACAGGACAACACCACATGCAAGGGGCACGAATGCAGATCATGATTCTGTCCAGGTCCATGAACAGGCCAGCATTTCTCACACACACAGAACAGAACATGTGGCAAGTGGCATGTGGAGTGATGGCCTAGAGGTAACGCGTCCGCCTAGGAAGCGAGAGAATCTGAGCGCGCTGGTTCGAATCACGGCTCAGCTGCCGATATTTTCTCCCCCTCCACTAGACCTTGAGTGGTGGTCTGGACGCTAGTCATTCGGATGAGACGATAAACCGAGGTCCCGTGTGCAGCATGCACTTAGCGCACGTAAAAGAACCCACGGCAACAAAAGGGTTGATACTGGCAAAATTCTGTAGAAAAAATCCACTGCGATAGGAAAAACAAATAAAACTGCACGCAGGAAAAAATACAAAATAATGGGTGGCGCTGTAGTGTAGTGACGCGCTCTACCTGGGGAGAGCAGCCCGAATTTCACACAGAGAAATCTGTTGTGATAAAAAGAAATACAAATACAATACAAATACAAGTGGGAAGGGAAATCTCACTGTTCTCTCTTTAATCTTGGCTACTTCTAGTACTACTGCACAAGGCATCGTGGCAGAAACAGTCAGCCACTGCACTCTTGATCCAGTGTTCACCAGTGATCAAGGCCTAGTGTAAGGGGAGACAAACATCTACTCTGACACATACATAAACATGCATGATGCACTCAAGGCCTGACTAGGCGTGATGGGTTATGCTGCTGGTCAGGCATCTGCCTGGAAGATGTGGTGTAGCGTATATGGATTTGTCTGAACGCAGTGACGCCTCCTTGAGAAACTGAAACTGAAACTCCTCCTCACAGGCAGTACTGATTTTTGTTTCTTTTTCTCAGTGCTTTGGTGCTCCCTTTATTGTAGAGTATATGGATTTGTCTGAACGCAGTGATACTTCCTTGAGAAATAGAAACAGAAACTGTGTCAGGGGCAGCAACTCACTGAAGGGGCAGTAACTCACTGTAGCTCACTGAAGGGGCAGTAACTCACTGAAAGGGCAGTAACTCGCTGTAACTCACTGAAGGGGCAGTAACTCACTGAAGGGGCAGTAACTCTCTGAAGGGGCAGTAACTCACTGAAGGGGCAGTAACTCACTGAAGGGGTAGTAACTCACTGAAGGGGCAGTAACTCATTGAAGGGGCAGTAACTCACTGAAGGGGCGGTAACTCACTGATGAGGTTCTTGTTGGTGATGCCCTTCTCGGTGACGGAGGAGGCCAGGCAGTGGATGGGGACGGGGAAGATGTAGGACTGGCGGAGAACCAGGGGGTTGGGTGGGGGAGAGAGGGAGGAGAAGGCTGTGGAGTTGCTCTGTTCCTTGCCCTCGTACAGCTCCAACACCGCCATCTCATAGCGACGGTGCTTCTCGCTGTAGAACGAGTACTGCACACAACACACACACACACACACACACATATATATATATATATATATATACATACATGCACATGCTTTCTCATAGCGACAGTGCTTTTTTGCTGTAGAATGAGTACTGCACATACACACACATGTATGTATATTCATATACATATATATGGAGAGAGACACAGATATATATATATATAGAGAGAGAGAGAGACACACACACACACACACCATCTCGTTGCGCCAGTGCTTCTCGCTGTAGAATGAGTACTGCACACTCACAAACACACACATATATATACACACATACATTCATTGTACCCCAAATAATAATAGAATTATAAAATAAATAAATAAATAAAATAAATCCGTAAATAAATGAAAACAGAATTTTCAAAAGTCCGCTCCCTTCCTCAACGCTATCACTCAAGTCCTGACCAGCGAGTTGGCTCTATGCCAAAGTCAGGCATCTGCTGCTTTTCTTTCATTCAGAAAAAGAAAAATTATATGCAGCAGATGTGGTGTAGCATATCGTATACGCAGAGATGCCAACACCTGTCAAGCGTTTGTAGGAACAATCAGGAAATTTGGAAGGAATATTTGGATTTGGTGGGAACACTCCGACTCCAAGCCACATCAGCAAAGGTCCATATCATCTTCAAGGCATACAAACAATGTAAACACACATGCGATTTGCTGAGCATCATCACGTGAGACCAAGGTTAGTAGTGACTGCCCTGGCCTCGTGATCAATAGGTCTAGAGCGTCTGGATAATGTTACGACAGGAAAGCATGTGACCATGCTATGAAGTTAAAAAAATGAACTCGTTGGAACAATTTTGATGTTGGCGTAACACAGGAACAAAATGCGATCAAGCGTAATAAAATACGGCGAAATCGTGACAGTTGGCATCTGTGAATCTGCTGTTGCTCTGTTTTTTCTTCTTCATTTAAAAAACATTTTCATGCACAAGATGTGGTGTGGCGTATCGTACATCAATGTGTTTCACATGGTCATGCTCTAATTACTATTACCTCCTTGAAAGTGAAAGTGGAAGCGGAAGTGAAAGTTATGCTGCCTTTCATGCCCTGCTCTCATGGTGCCCTCAGTTTTGATACCCCTTCACTTCCACGCTAGGGGTGAGTCTTGTCAAGATCTTCAGTGTTGGCAGATTCATGGGGGACTGCCATGGTGGCGGTCTCCACTCTGGGGGAAATACTCAGTCTGGCTCCGTGACTAAGCCATTATTACCATCAGTAAGGGGCTTAGTAGGTGGTGTCCCAAAAATGTCAGAACAGGCACTACCGAACACCACCAAAGTGATTCAGCAGCTGTGCTGGGTCTCCTCTGGTGTGTGGCCTCCTGGCGACCTAACATCAATAGTTCCCTGTACACTGCCGACGCTGGGACTACGACAGACGAACATAGGTGTGGCTGTGTAAGAGGAACTTGGAACGAGTGGCATGGGAGTAATGCCACTGAAATGGTGCAGATGATGGGGCAGCAAAAAAAAAAAAAAAAAAAAAAATAAAATGGAAGTGAAAGTGTTCACACACACTTCCACACACCTTTCTCATGTACACACACACACTGCCACACACCTTTCTCATGAACACACACACACTGGCACACACCTTTCTCATGAACACACACACACTGCCACACACCTTTCTCATGAACACACACACACTGCCACACACCTTTCTCATGAACACACACACACTGCCACACACCTTCCACACACCTTTCTCATGTACACACACACACTGCCACACACCTTTCTCATGAACACACACACAAAAAAAAAAAAAAAAAGGAAGTGAAAGTGTTGGCCGCTTACCACCACCCAGTTCTCGGCGTGCACCACGTTGACAGGGCCACGGGTTCGCTTGTGGTTCTCGTGGAACACGATGTGGCCCGTCACCGCGTCAACCAGGTACACGTTGAAGAACCCTGAGGGGCCTGTCACATGACACGTTTCTCATGTACACACTGCCACACACCGTCACACGACACGTTTCTCATGTACACACACACACCGTCACCCTTTCTCATGTACACACATACCGTCACCCTTTCTCATGTAGATACACACACCATCACCCTTTCTCACCGTCACCCTTTCTCATGAACACACACACTGCCACACACCTTTCTCATGTACACACACACACCGTCACCCTTTCTCATGTACACACATACCGTCACCCTTTCTCATGTAGATACACACACCATCACCCTTTCTCACCGTCACCCTTTCTCATGAACACACACACTGCCACACACCTTTCTCATGTACACACACACACCGTCACCCTTTCTCATGTACACACATACCGTCACCCTTTCTCATGTAGATACACACACCATCACCCTTTCTCACCGTCACCCTTTCTCATGAACACACACACTGCCACACACCTTTCTCATGTACACACACATACCGTCACCCTTTCTCATGTAGATACACACACCATCACCATTTTTCACCGTCACCCTTTCTCATGTAGATACACACATTGCCACACACCACCTTTCTCTCTCTCATGCACACACTTCCACACACTACCTTTCTCATGAACACACACACACTGCCACACACCTTTCTCATGAACACACCCACACTGCCACACACTACCCTTCTCATGAACACACACACACTTCCACACACCTTTCTCATGAACACACACACACTGCCACACACATTTCTCATGAACACACACACACTTCCACACACTACCTTTCTCATGTACACACACACACACTTCCACACACCTTTCTCATGTACACACACACACTGCCACACACCTTTCTCATGAACACACACACACTGGCACACACCTTTCTCATGAACACACCCACACTGCCACACACCTTTCTCATGAACACACACACACTTCCACACACCTTTCTCAAGAACACACACAAACTGCCACACACCTTTCTCATGAACACACACACTTCCACACATCTTTCTCATGAACACACACACACTGCCACACACCTTTCTCATGAACACACACACACTTCCACACACTACCTTTCTCATGTACACACACACACACTTCCACACACCTTTCTCATGTACACACACACACTGCCACACACCTTTCTCATGAACACACACACACTGGCACACACCTTTCTCATGAACACACCCACACTGCCACACACCTTTCTCATGAACACACACACACTTCCACACACCTTTCTCATGAACACACACACACTGCCACACACCTTTCTCATGAACACACACACACTTCCACACACTACCTTTCTCATGTACACACACACACACTTCCACACACCTTTCTCATGTACACACACACACTGCCACACACCTTTCTCATGAACACACACACACTTCCACACACCTTTCTCATGAACACACACACACTGCCACACACCTTTCTCATGAACACACACACACACTGCCACACACCTTTCTCATGAACACACACACACTGCCACACACCTTTCTCATGAACACACACACACTGCCACACACCTTTCTCATGAACACACACACACTTCCACACACCTTTCTCATGAACAGACACACACTTCCACACACCTTTCTCATGAACACACACACACTTCCACACACCTTTCTCATGAACACACACACACTGCCACACACCTTTCTCATGAACACACACACTTCCACACACCTTTCTCATGAACACACACACACTGCCACACACTACCTTTCTCATGAACACACACACACACTGCCACACACCTTTCTCATGAACACACACACTTCCACACACCTTTCTCATGAACACACACACACTTCCACACACCTTTCTCATGAACACACACACACACCTCCACACACTACCCTTCTCATGAACACACACACACACACTGCCACACACCTTTCTTGTGCACACACACACACACAAAAACACACACTGCTACACACCACCTTTCTCATGTACACACACATGACACATTTCTCAAACACACACACACACACTTCCACATGCTACTTTTCTCATGTAGTCACACACACACACACACACACAAACCACCTTTCTCATGTACGCATCCACATCCACGATACCATTTCCCAGGTTCATAAACCACTCTTTCTCATACACACATAAAGATACTACAACCATCACATTCATAAATCACTCTTTCTCTTGCACACACACACACACACACACACATAAAAGACACAACAATCATGACATTCTTAACTCTTTCTCATACACACATAAAGATACTACAACCATCACATTCATAAATCACTCTTTCTCTTGCACACACACACACACACACATAAAAGACAAAACAATCGTGACATTCTTAACTCTTTCTCATACACACATAAAGATACTACAACCATCACATTCATAAATCACTCTTTCTCTTGCACACACACACACACACACACACATAAAAGACACAACAATCATGACATTCTTAACTCTTTCTCATACAAACACACCCCCCACAGACAAACTTTTCACACTGTCAGGTATCTGACACCAAGCATGACAATCGTGCACACTGACCTTTAGCAGAAGTAGTTGACGAAGCCTCCTCGCCCTCAGCTACCACCACCACCATGTTGGGATTGAGGTATTTGTACAACACACTTCGGTCCCCGAGCACTCTTCCCTGGGAGTGCACGTGCTCTGTAAGACAAACAGCCACAGCACTGTCATCACTAAGGCTCGACGCCTGGCTTGTTATCACACACTGCCATCAGCTTACAGCTGGGCCAACAGCAAAGAGACAGCTGTGTGGTCAATGGTTTCTCCACGGCAACAGGAGTTATTTACAACTCAGTCTCTTGTAAAGGACTGTGACTACTCTAAAACTAGGAGGCAAGATTGTGCTTGCTCTTTGTGTTGGAGGGATGGCTGGTCTTTGGGGAACATGCCAACGTTGATTGTCCTAAAGCTCTCTTGGCCGAGGCAGTGATTATTTAACTTGGGCAAGACAGTCTCCACTATAATCGAATTCTAGCCCAAACGACTGGGACAGCAGTTGCCTCCTCTGCTGTTCTGGTGGTCATAGACACGACTGACTGTCATACACTGGTGCTGTGTGCCAAATGTCATCACTGCCAAATGTCATCGTTGCCAAATGTCATCGCTGATGTCATAAAACTAAAGTAATTCAGCTACTGCTGCAAGTCAAAAAAATTTTTTTTTTAAAAGAAGATAAAGGAAACACCTACACGTGCTGTTACAAAACTGGTAATATTTAGCCTCTGGTGTAATAAATAGAAAAAATATGAAAAAAAGAAAAAAAAAAGAGTAATAGCAACATACCCTGTAAATAAAAAATGGTCAATGTCAGCTAATGATGGGGGGAAAAGAAAAAAAAAGAAGCAACAATTACATGCTCTGTTGTTAAAATATGATCATATTTAACTGCTGATGTGATTGGAATTTTTCTTTAAATCAACGGACACATAGAAAAAAGAAACACAAACTTACTTTTCTATGGTGAAGTTGTGAAGAAGTGTTGTTGTTTTTTCTCATAGAACCTTTTTTTTCACAGAGAATAAATTCAAAAGCTTTCAGCTTTTTTCATGTTTAACTTATTTTTCCAGAGAGAACTTGTTTTCAGTTTGTTTTTGTTCTTTTTTATATGGGAAAAAAAAGAGGACTGCTTCTTGACATCTGTTACCAAGACTCTCGTCAAAGCCTCAATGTTTTTCAACTTTTTATCAACAACTACCTGCACTATCCATTCCTGCAGGGTGCAGTTAGCAGTGTATGACTGCGAGTCCCTGGGATTTCTTCACTCACTCCGGACGACGGAACGCTATAGCGCTTTCGACAATTACATTTTTTGTCCACGTTTTCCTCATGGGGTAGCGTAACAATCACAGCTACACCGGGCACTGCGAATGTGTCAAGGGTCGGATGGAAAGTTTCTTCATGAGATTCCGTAACAACACACTCCACAGCGCGCCGGCGAGTTCAGGACCCCACATGACAAGCTAATCTGCATATATATCGAAAATGGCGTCGCAGGTGATACAAGTGGAAATTTTTGGAGCAAACTAGATCATGACAGCGGCTTTTACCGCTGCTGAAGTGATTGAAATGCTTCAAACTGAAGGTTTTGACATCGACGAGGATGATGAAGACGTTGAATAAAGTATCTGCAGTGAAGAAAGCTACCAGCAAGAAGTTACTGATAGTGATTCAGTTTCTGAGAACAGTGAAGAGGGAGGGGGTGGGCGTTCACACGACATGAGAAGAGGGGTCAGTGGGTCAAGTACAGTGAGTTTCATTCAGTTACTTTATGTTTTGTATTTTTTGTGATTTTTTTCCTAACCCTAACAAATGGGTCATCTGTAGGGAAAAGCAAGGGAGAGAACTAGTCGTCCAGAGTGAGTGAAGTTATCGGAGATCAAGAGGAGTGACAGAGAGTCCTTTTAACAAAAATAAGAAACTGTGGTTTGCTGTACAGATGAGAAACCGTTACTTTTGAGTCATTGCTGTACAGGTAAGAAACACTCACATACTGAATGTCTGCTACAGGAAAGAAACACTCACCTATGGGTCATTTGCTACAGGAAAGAAACACTCACCTATGGGTCATTTGCTACAGGAAAGAAACACTCACCTATGGTTCATTTGCTATAGGTAAGAAACACTCACCTATGGGTCATTTGCTACAGGTAAGAAACACTCACCTATGGGTCATTTGCTACAGGTAAGAAACACTCACCTATGGGTCATTTGCTACAGGAAAGAAACACTCACCTATGGGTCATTTGCTACAGATAAGGAACTCATTCATGGGTCATTTGCTGTACAGGTAAGAAACACTCACCTATGGGTTGTTTGCTATAGATAAGTAACACTCACCTGTGGGTCGTTTGCTGTACAGGAAAGAAACACTCACCTATGGGTCGTTTGCTGTACAGGTAAGAAACACTCACCTATGGGTCGTTTGCTGTACAGGTAAGAAACACTCACCTATGGGTTGTTTGCTATAGATAACACTCACTTGTGGGTTGTTTGCTGTGCAGGTAAGAAACACTCACCTATGGGTCATTTGCTATAGATAACACTCACCTGTGGGTCATTTGCTGTACAGGTAAGAAACACTCACCCATGGGTCGTTTGCTATAGATAACACTCACCTGTGGTCGATAACACTCACCTGTGGGTCGTTTGCTATACAGGTAAGAAACACTCACCTATGGGTCGTTTGCTATAGATAAGTAACACTCACCTGTGGGTCGTTTGCTGTACAGGTAAGAAACACTCACCTATGGGTCGTTTGCTATAGATAAGTAACACTCACCTGTGGGTCGTTTGCTGTACAGGTAAGAAACACTCACCTATGGGTCGTTTGCTATAGATAACACTCACCTGTGGATCGTTTGCTATAGATAACACTTACCTGTGGTTGATAACACTCACCTGTGGATCGTTTGCTGTACAGGAAAGAAACACTCACCTATGGGTCGTTTGCTATAGATAACACTCACTTGTGGGTCGTTTGCTGTGCAGGTAAGATACACTCACCTATGGGTCGTTTGCTATAGATAACACTCACCTGTGGTCGATAACACTCACCTATGGGTCGTTTGCTATAGATAACACTCACCTGTGGTCGATAACACTCACCTATGGGTCGTTTGCTATAGATAGCACTCACTGTGGGTCGTTTGCTGTACAGGTAAGGAACACTTACTTATGTGTCATTTACTGTGCAGGTCATAAAAACTCACCAATGGGTCGTTTGGTGTACACGCCGGTGACCAACTGCTGTCCGCCCTGCAGGTCGATGTTCCACACGTTCTCTGCTGTCACTTCCTGTACCCACAACCCTCCCTGATTATGGCCCGCTCACCCACTTCCTGTTCTCGTATTTTTCAATGTCCATACTTCATTCAGTCACTTCCTGTACCCATAATTCTCACTCTTTATAGTTCATTTTCTTGCTTCCTGTTCCCATAATCCTCCTCGTTTATAGTTCATTCGCTCACACTCTATTCCACAATCCTTGTTCATGGTTCATTCTGAGTCACTTCCTGTTCCCATAATCCTCTTTGTTAAAAGTCCATTCAGTCACTTTCTGTAACTATAATCATTGTTTACTGTCTGTTAATCCACTGACATTACCCATAATCCTCACTGTTTATAATTTGTTCTTCAGCTTCCGGAATACACAACATTGCTTGATTTTAGTCCATTAATTCATTTCCTGTACCAATAATCCTCACTGTTTATCCATTCAATCACTTCCTGTGCCCTTAATCCTCATTGGTTACACTAAATTCAACCACTTCCTGTACCCATAATTCTCATTGTTGATAGTCTGTTCAGTCACTCCAAGTACCCACAATCCTCCTTGGTTATAGTCATCAGCTTCCTGTACCAATAATCTTTGGTTCTAGTCCATTGATCAACTTCTGCTGATACCCATAATCTTTGTTATAGTCTGTTCTTTCTTTTCCTGTACCTACATCTCTCCTTGGTTACAGTCCATTCATCCACTTCCTGTACCCACAATTCTCCTTGGTTATAGTCTGTGTTCATCCACTTCATGTACCCACAATTCTCCTTGGTTACAGTCCATTCATCCACTTCCTGTACCCACAATTCTCCTTGGTTATAGTCTGTGTTCATCCACTTCATGTACCCACAATTCTCCTTGGTTACAGTCCATTCATCCACTTCCTGTACCCACAATTCTCCTTGGTTATAGTCTGTGTTTATCCACTTCATGTACCCACAATTCTCCTTGGTTACAGTCCATTCATCCACTTCCTGTACCCACAGTTCTCCTTGGTTATAGTCTGTGTTCATCCACTTCCTGTACCCACAGTTCTCCTTGGTTATAGTCTGTGTTTATCCACTTCCTGTACCCACAATTCTCCATGGTTATAGTCTGTGTTCATCCACTTCCTGTACCCACAGTTCTCCTTGGTTATAGTCTGTGTTCATCCACTTCCTGTACCCACAGTTCTCCTTGGTTATAGTCTGTGTTCATCCACTTCCTGTACCCACAATTCTCCTTGGTTACAGTCCATTCATCCACTTCCTGTACCCACAATTCTCCTTGGTTATAGTCTGTGTTCATCCACTTCCTGTACCCACAATTCTCCTTGGTTATAGTCTGTGTTCATCCACTTCCTGTACCCACAATTCTCCTTGGTTATAGTCTGTGTTTATCCACTTCCTGTACCCACAATTCTCCTAGGTTATAGTCTGTGTTCATCCACTTCCTGTACCCACAGTTCTCCTTGGTTATAGTCTGTGTTCATCCACTTCCTGTACCCACAGTTCTCCTTGGTTATAGTCTGTGTTCATCCACTTCCTGTACCCACAATTCTCCTTGGTTATAGTCTGTGTTCATCCACTTCCTGTACCCACAATTCTCCTTGGTTATAGTCTGTGTTCATCCACTTCCTGTACCCACAATTCTCCTTGGTTATAGTCTGTGTTCATCCACTTCCTGTACCCACAATTCTCCTTGGTTACAGTCCATTCATCCACTTCCTGTACCCATAATTCTCCGTGGTTATAGTCTGTGTTCATCGACTTCCTGTACCCACAATTCTCCTTGGTTATAGTCTGTGTTCATCCACTTCATGTACCCACAATTCTCCTTGGTTACAGTCCATTCATCCACTTCCTGTACCCACAATTCTCCTTGGTTATAGTCTGTGTTTATCCACTTCATGTACCCACAATTCTCCTTGGTTACAGTCCATTCATCCACTTCCTGTACCCACAATTCTCCTTGGTTATAGTCTGTGTTCATCCACTTCCTGTACCCACAGTTCTCCTTGGTTATAGTCTGTGTTCATCCACTTCCTGTACCCACAATTCTCTTTGGTTACAGTCCATTCATCCACTTCCTGTACCCATAATTCTCCGTGGTTATAGTCTGTGTTCATCCACTTCCTGTACCCATAATTCTCTTTGGTTACAGTCCGTTCATTCAATTCTTGTACCCCCAATTGTCATTTATTTCTCACCCCTTCCTCACTCATCCCCCAAATTCTCTCTCTCTCTGTGACTCTTCTGCACACACTCAAGCCCCCCTCTCCCATTCTCAGCTGACTTTTCCTACTCCCCCTCTCTCTCTCCTCCCTCTCCCACACTCTCCTGACTTCCTATTCCCACTCTCTCTCTCCCTCCTGTCTCCTTTCTCTCCCCTCCCTCTCTGTTTCTCTCTCTCTCTCTCCTTTTAATCAACTTTTTGTTTTACTGCCCTGCTCTTCATGATCTTAAAGTGAAATCAATAATTTCAAAGTGTTATACAGAACCATGTAAATGACTCGGAGTTTGTAAAGCACCTACAGCTTGGTCTTCAAACGACGAAAGGAGCAATATAAGTATCCATATCATCATCATGCAGAACCGTGTGATTTCTGACTAAATATGTTGTTGTCAACAAGGTATGAGACAGGTCTCTTTAATTCAGCTATGTATATTTACTTAAGCATGCAAGAGGCTACGCAATGCTGTCTGTTAATATTCTTTTGTGGAACTCATGTCTGTTGAAGGTTATCTATACTAGTGTCATTGTATTATGTTCTTTTGTATTAGCCCCATCACCATGGGGCCAAGGCCTTGATATAGGTCAACATTTGTATCTACCGTAAAGTTCGGTCTATAAGCCGCGACTTTTTACCCCTGCTTCTACCTCTGCGGCTTATACAATGATGCGGCTTATTTGAGGATTTTAACGATTTTTTTAACAACCTTCAACAAAATCATGATTTCTGTCCATGAATTTTTGGATGAGCTTCAGGATAGTGTGCTAATTGTTCACGTTTTATAAATCAAATCCCCACACATTAAAGCCTTCAGATCAGCATTCAGTTCTACTCTGCTCAAGCGTACACCTTCATCATGCTGAAAACGCAACATAATGCCTATGATTCAGCCTTCAAATTGAAGGCGATCGACCTAGCAGACGACAGTGCAAGTGGCAAACCAGCAGTGACCACCACTTTGTGTTCATGTTCATGAAGTGAAAGTGAGGCTGATGTCAGTGACAAGATGGTGGAGAAGCAGTGCTGGTTCTCTTGAACTCGGACACTGAAAACGAAGATTTCAGTGAGCAGGATGACGTTGAATAAATGTGACTATCCCTAAATTATGTATCTTATTTTCATTGTGTTTATTTTTTATTTTTTTGTGGCACTGGCTATTTTCGCTTGCTTTTCTTTGTGTTGTTCCCGCTTGTGTTTATTTCATAACCTACAGTATCGACAGCTTTTCTGTAATAACAGTATGTGTTCCAGTACCGGAAATAAGTGCGACTTATAAGCCAGTGCGGCTTATGTATGTATCAAATTCAATTTTTTCCAAAATTTAGTGTGTCGGCTTATTTACCAGTGCGGTCAACAGACGAACTTTACGGTACATTCACAGTCTGTCCCTCCCCTCCTCCCTCTCCCCTCTCCCTCACACTCACATCTCCCCTGGACAGCAGCCAGTAGCCTTTCATCAGTCCGGCCTCTGTGTCTGTGACGTGGATAAACATTTTGCTGTTCTGCGCCTGCACCACAGACTTCATGGACGTCGGGAAAAAGTGCACCTGAAAGCGTGTCAGGACTTTCACTGTCAGTTTCTGGCAGCTGTCAAAGCATGGGGACAAAAAATGAAAGAAATAAAAAGGCTGATGCTGAATTTTCCCATATACCCAACGTGCTGATCAGGACTCGAGTCTTTATGTAAAACACTAACACAAAAATAAGGAAAAAAGCACACACCCACAAACACATGAAAATGCAAGCACACCCCCCCTACTCCCCCCCACAGAAATGAACCCTACACCTGCCTTTTCTATGTCACATAATGTCAACAACAAAAAAAGCACGTGTAAATAAAATGTAAAAAAACAACAACAATTATCCTCCACAACAAACACCAACAAAACCAAGCAGAACACTCAGCAAGTAATGTGGACTGATCTGAAGCAATCGTTCACATACTGTTGTTCACTTCATCACATCAGACAACAACAACAAAAACAACAACAACAACAAAAACAAAACAAAAATTAAATACAACTGCAATTAGCTCCCTAGGGCAGGTCAAAGGTCAACAAACTACCTTGACATTGGAATCCACCAGCAACAGTCCTTTCAAAAAGTTCTCGTCTGGGGCGTCATTCAGAAGCTGTGCCTGGATGACCTTGTAGCCCAGGTCAAGGCCATTAGTGGGTACATCGTTCAGCATGGCTCCGGTGACAGGGTTAAAGGTGAACAGCATCCCATTTCCTGTGGTCTGAGGGCAAAGGGTTGAACTTCCTCAGCACAACACTACAAACCTTTTTTTTTTTTTTTTTTTTTTTGTTAACCTCTCTGTAATAATCATCAATGTACTTACATTTTTTTTTTTTTTTTTTATATTGCCCTGGGACTTTTCGAAGTTGTCAGCCTGTACTGTTGCTGTTTTGGGGGGTGGGGTGGAGGGAGGGGAGGGGAGGAAGGGGGGGGGTCCTTTTTTTAATATATTTTTTTTTATTAGTACTTTGCTGTTAAAAGGAAATTTTCTATCTAAAATTACGTTTAAATAACATACTTACCGTGACCCAACTAGTGCAGACTCCGGCAGGGGTCTGACATTCCTGTCCTGTGCAAACTATCCGCCCATGCGGAGCAGACGAAACTACGGCCGATAACCTCCCGGAAGTAGGTAACCTCCCCTTTGTCCCGCTGGTTATCGCCCTCTTTTGACGGCAATATGCCATCACCAGCGCAGCAAGCAGGAAGAACAGGAAGCGGGGAGGACGGGAGGGTCTTAAATTTGGGTCACGGTAAGTATGTTATTTAAACGTAATTTTAGATAGAAAATTTCCTTTTAATTACACATACTTAACCGTGACCCAACTAGTGCAGAATAGCACGACAAGGTGGAGGGCTCGCCTGTTCTACTGTCTGTGAGCTGTGATGGTCTGTTGTGCAGCTACCACAGAAGCGATGGCTCTTGCGCCATCAACCCGCAGGCGTGCGACATCTCTCTGGTAGAAGTCGATGAGCCATTATCCCTTAGGCGATAGGTGTCCCTCAAGTAGAATTTGACGAAAGTAGAGTGTACTGTGTCGCCTAAGGACATTAGTGCGGGTAAAGAAGACAGAGGTCCACAGCTGTATTGTGGGGGAGGTCTGTGGACCACAGCTGAGCAGATGAGCGCGGATGAGCGTCAATGCAAGGAGGTGCGCATGTGGTTTGATCTGATGATTCCACAACGGATGTGGGCCGATAGTGGAAGTGGTTTTTGTGTTTGAAGGAAACTGTGGCACGAGACAGAGGTAGGTCACCGTGTTGGGCCTGCCTCAGGCATGACAGCCAGATCTGTGGAGCTCCTCCATGCGAGCTGACAGGCGATGGGCACTCCCTCGCCCCTGCCCCCCCCCCCCCCCCCCCCCCTTTTTTGACGTTGTCAAAAAATGACAGCACTGGTATGTTGCCTATGCATAGGATGGCAGACATTTGGCAACAAAAGACTTGATGTCCCTGGTGTCTCTGGGACAGGGTTGTGTAAT
>NC_134903.1:27306440-27328940 GCF_041734735.1 Babylonia areolata
CCCTGCACATTGCACACATCTTGTTTCATCTTCCCTGCACATTGCACACACTTGTTTCATCTTCCCTGCACATTGCACACATCTTGTTTCATCTTCCCTGCACATTGCACACACCTCGTTTCATCTTCCCTGCACATTGCACACATCTTGTTTCATCTTCCCTGCACATTGCACACATCTTGTTTCATCTTCCCCTCACATTGCACACACCTTGTTTCATCTTCCCTGCACATTGCACACATCTTGTTTCATCTTCCCTGCACATTGCACACATCTTGTTTCATCTTCCCTGCACACACCTTGTTCATCTTCCCTGCACATTGCACACACCTTGTTTCATCTTCCCGCACATTGCACACACCTTGTTTCATCTCCCTGCACACACCTTGTTTCATCTTCCCTGCACATTGCACACACCTTGTTTCATCTTCCCTGCACATTGCACACACCTTTGTTCATCTCCCTGCTTCATCTTCCCTGCACATTGCACACACCTTGTTTCATCTTCCCTGCACATTGCACACACCTCGTTTCCTTCTCCTGCACATTGCACACACCTCGTTTCATCTTCCCTGCACATTGCACACACCTTGTTTCATCTTCCCTGCACGCACACACACACACACACAGACAACCGAACACTGGGTTAAAACATACTCACTTTGTTTACATAAGTGAGTCAAAAATTAAATGATATATATTCATGTAGTTAATTATCTATGTCTCTATGAGAGCTGACCTGCTTTGTGGGCACAGTGCAAGGCGTAGTCCTGTGTCACCATCAACACCTTGGCCCCCAGGTGTCCATCTTTCTTCTTCTTGAACAGCATGGGGAAGATCTGGGCATTCACAGGCAACACGTGCTCAATTCACACTTCATCCTGTCCTCATTATGTTACAGCATGGGGAAGATCTGGGCATTCACAGGCAACACACGCTCAATTCACACTTCATCCTGTCCTCATTATGTTACAGCATGGGGAAGATCTGGGCATTCACAGGCAACACATGCTCAATTCACACTTCATCCTGTCCTCATTATGTTACAGCATGGGGAAGATCTGGGCATTCACAGGCAACACGTGCTCAATTCACACTTCATCATGTCCTCATATGTTACAGCATGGGGAAGATCTGGGCATTCACAGGCAACACGTGCTCAATTCACACTTCATCCTGTCCTCATTATGTTAACGGGGGACACGGCAGTGCAAAAGAGACCAAAATGATGATTTTTTTTCATGATTTGGGTTTTTCCACTGTAAAAATATGTTTAACAATGAAAAAACTGCCCATAAAGATTGCTTGCTGAATCATGAAAGTGTTTATTTTGTTCAATTTTGACACGAGTCATCAAGTTTCTGGCCTTGACAACATACCTTCGACTTGCTCAATGATGAATAAACCTACAACCATAAGACTTTGCATGATTGTTTTATGACATGTTACTGTTTTATGACATGTTACTGAAGTTTTGTCATCAGTATACTATGTACGAAAATATTCTCTGGGTTTTATTTCATAGCAGTTCCAATCTTTTCACCCATTGTAAATCTTGAGGATTTTGCAATACCAAAAATTTTAAAAAATCATAAAAAGTACAATAATTGAAGAATCAACACAATCTCACATGAAAATGAAGATAATGTCATTGTGTATCAAGTTCACATAACAAAAAAGTGTCTGCATGCACCACATGGCCACAAACCCGAATTCTTTGATACATTGTTTGGTGGCCATTTTGATTTGTTTCCAAAGCAAACGGGTATTCACAGAAATCTAAGAACTTTTTTTTTTTGTGATCCACAAATGATGATACACCTAGTAGACAAAAAAAGGAGATATAGTCAGAGAGAAAAAAAGTCGTTATTTGACTGTAGTGTCTGGCCTTAAGAAACATTTCAAGAAACATTCCTCACAAGCATTGAGAAACACAAAATACAGCACAGAAACATACAGTCTGCACACGCACCCCCCAACCCCTTCTCCCATCCCTCTGTATTTTGCAAAACATTACATGCACGCTTGCAGCGCAGACACACACACAGCACGTACTTGCAATTCCCAAACCACCGCTCACACATTCATGTGCACGATACTTATCTCACCGAGTTACCGCTTGAATAAAACACTAACCATTTTGAACTTCAGTTTATTTGAGAAATCACATCTTTCTTCTGTGTGGACAGTATGGAAAAGAATATGAACAGACATGGAGAATATCAGTTCGTCTTTTCTTCTATTGTGAACAGTAGGAAAAGATCTGAACAGACATGGACAACATCAATTTATCTATCTTCTATGTGAACAGAAAGGAAAAGATCTGAACAAACATGGACAACATCAATTTGTCTTTCTTTGTGAACAGTAAAGAAAAGATCTGAAACAGACATGGACATCAATTCGTCTTTCTTCTCTGTGAAACAGTAAAGAAAGATCTGGACAGACATGGACATCAATTCGTCTTTCTTCTCTGTGAACAGTAAAAGAAAAGATCTGGACAGACATGGACATCAATTCGTCTTTCTTCTCTGTGAACAGTAAAGAAAAGATGTAACAGACATGGACATCAATTTATCTTTCTTCTCTGTGAACAGTGAGGAAAAGATCTGAACAGGACATGGACCATCAATTCGTCTTTCTTTTTTGTGAACAGTAAAGAAAAATCTGAACAGACATGGACAACATCAATTTATCTTTCTCTTGTGAACAGGTAAAGAAAAGATCTGAACAGACATGGACAACATCAATTTATCTTTCTTTCTCGTGAACAGTATGGAAAAGATCTGAACAGACATGGACAACATCAATTTTATCTTTCTTCCTCTGTGATCAGTAAAGAAAAGATCTGAACATGACATGGACATCATCAATTTATCTTTCTTCTTTGTGGAACAGTAAAGAAAAGATCTGAACAGACATGGACAACATCAATTTATCTTTCTTCTCTGTGAACAGTAAAGAAAAGATCTGAACAGACATGGACATCATCAATTTATCTTTCTTCTTTGTGAACAGTAAAGAAAAGATCTGAACAGACATGGACAACATCAATTTATCTTTCTTCTTTGTGAACAGTAAAGAAAAGATCTGAACAGACATGGACAACATCAATTTATCTTTCTTCTTTGTGAACAGTAAAGAAAAGATCTGAACAGACATGGACAACATCATTTCAATTTATCTTTCTTCTTTGTGAACAGTAAAGAAAAGATCTGAACAGACATGGACAACATCAATTTATCTTTCTTCTCTGTGAACAGTAAAGAAAAGATCTGAACAGACATGGACAACATCAATTGATCTTTCTTCTCTGTGAACAGTAAAGAAAAGATCTGAACAGACATGGACAACATCAATTTATCTTTCTTCTCTGTGAACAGTAAAGAAAAGATCTGAACAGACATGGAGAACATCATTTCAATTTATCTTTCTTCTTTGTGAACAGTAAAGAAAAGATCTGAACAGACATGGAGAACATCATTTCAATTTATCTTTCTTCTTTGTGAACGGTATGGAAAAGCTCTGAATGTTCACTGGGAACATGAAATCAGTTGTTTTGTTTTTTTTCTTTCTTTTTCTTTTCTTTTTTTTGTGAACAAGGGAAAAACCTAAACAAAAACAGGAAACATCAATTCGTCTTTTTCATATGTGAACAGCATGGGACATTTTTCTGCACATTCACAGGGAACATCAGTTCCAGTTCAATTCATCTTGTCTGTGAACAGCAGTCTACCAGCCAGCCACCTAACCCTGACAGACCTACAGCAGCAGCACCCCTACCTTTTCCACAGACCCGTGATTTTCCAGCAGAGAAATCCTCTGGGAGACGTCCGTCTGTTTCTTCATGGTGTTCAGGTCCACCCCTGTGAACTCCACTGTCTGAAACCACATCATTATCATCATCATCACTGTGAACTCCACTGTCTGGAACCACATCACTATCATCATCATTATCACCTTTTACCATCACTATCATCATCATCACTGTGAACTCCACTGTCTGGAACCACATCATTATCATCAGCATTATCACCTTTTACCATCACTATCATCATCATCACTGTGAACTCCACTGTCTGAAACCACATCATTATCATCATCATTATCACCTTTTACCATCACTATCATCATCATCACTGTGAACTCCACTGTCTGAAACCACATCATTATCATCATCATCACTGTGAACTCCACTGTCTGAAACCACATCATTATCATCAGCATTATCACCTTTTATCATCACTATCATCATCATCACTGTGAACTCCACTGTCTGAAACCACATCATTATCATCAGCATTATCACCTTTTATCATCACTATCATCATCATCACTGTGAACTCCACTGTCTGGAACCACAGCATTATCATCATCATCATCACCTTTTACCATCACTATCATCATCATCACTGTGAACTCCACTGTCTGAAACCACATCATTATCATCAGCATTATCACCTTTTACCATCACTATCATCATCATCACTGTGAACTCCACTGTCTGGAACCACATCATTATCATCATCATCATCACCTTTTACCATCACTATCATCACCATCACTGTGAACTCCACTGTCTGGAACATCATCATCATCATCATCATCATCACCTTTTACCATCACTATCATCACCATCACTGTGAACTCCACTGTCTGGAACCACATCATTATCATCATCATCATCACCTTTTACCATCACTATCATCATCATCACTGTGAACTCCACTGTCTGGAACCACATCATTATCATCATCATCATCACCTTTTACCATCACTATCATCACCATCACTGTGAACTCCACTGTCTGGAACCACATCATTATCATCATCATCATCACCTTTTACCATCACTATCATCACCATCACTGTGAACTCCACTGTCTGGAACCACATCATTATCATCATCATCATCACCTTTTACCATCACTATCATCACCATCACTGTGAACTCTACTGTCTGAAACCACATCATTATCATCATCATCATCACCTTTTACCATCACTATCATCACCATCACTGTGAACTCCACTGTCTGGAACCACAGCATTATCATCATCAATATCACCTTTTACCATCACTATCATCATCATCATTGTCCTTTTTATCATCATCTTTTTTACAATCATTATCATCTTTATCCTTTTTACCATCTTTATCATCACTATCTTTTTATCATCATTATCATCATCATTACATTATCATCATCATCCTTTTTATCATCATTACCATCATCATAATCCCTTTTATCGTCACTATTGTATGTATGTATGTATTTCTCTTTTCATCACAACAGATTTCTCTGTGTGAAATTCGGGCTGCTCTCCCCAGGGAGAGTGTGTCGCTACACTACAGCGCCATCCATTTTTTTGTATTTTTTCGGCGTGCAGTTTTTTTAATTTGTTTTTCCTATCGAAGTGGATTTTTCTAATGAATTTTGCCAGGAACAACCCTTTTGCTGCCGTAAGTTCTTTAACCAGCACCAAGTGCATGCTGCACATGGGACCTCAGTTTATTGTCTCATCCGAATGATTAGCATCCGGACCACCACTCAAGGTCTAGTGGAGGGGGAGAAAATATCGGCGACTGAGAAGTGATTTGAACCAGCGCGCTCATTCTCTCGATTCCTAGGCGGATGCGTTACCTCTAGGCCATCACTCCACGCCATCATTATCCTTTTTATCATTATCATCATCCCTTTTTTTTTATTAGCATCATTACAATTTGTACTATTGTATTGTTGGATACAGATTTTGTTTACACTTCCATATCTTCATGTGCTCTGGTGTGGTACAATGCATGAGGCACTAAGAGCTCATCTATGGGGAGTTGGCACCATATAAGTACAATATACTAGCAGTAGCAGCAGTAGCAGTAGTAGTATCAATCACCCACCTCTGGGTCAGCCCTCTGCACAGTCAGCAGAACTTTGCTGTCTCCTTCATAGGCCACGTCCGCCGCCTCCACCTGCACAGACCACCCTGACTGAGCACTGAATCATTTTACCTGTCACTATCACTGATTAGTCCACCCTCCACCTGCACAGACCACCCTGACTGAACACTGATTCATTTTACCTGTCACTATCACTGATTGGTCTACCCTCCACCTGCACAGACCACCCTGACTGAACACTGATTCATTTTACCTGTCACTATCACTGATTAGTCTACCCTCCACCTGCACAGACCACCCTAACTGAACACTGATTCATTTTACCTGTCACTATCACTGATTAGTCTACCCTCCACCTGCACAGACCATCGCTTTGTCCTGACTTAACACTGATTTGATTCACCTGTCTCAATTATCTGAGATGGCTGAACACCGATTTGCTTCAACTGTCATTATCAACATTTAGCCTACACTCCCCCTGTACAGATCATCCTTTGTCCTAACACTACTGATTTAATTCAATTCACCTGTTTATATCATTTGTCCTGACTGAACACTGATTTTATTCAATTCACCTGTTTATATCAGTTGTCCTGACTGGACATTGATTCAATTCACCTGTTTATATCAGTTGTCCTGACTGGACATTGATTCAATTCACCTGTCTCTATCAGTTGTCCTGACTGGACATTGATTCAATTCACCTGTCCATATCAGTTGTCCTGATTGGACATTGATTCAATTCACCTGTCCATATCAGTTGTCCTGACTGGACATTGATTCAATTCACCTGTCCATATCAGTTGTCCTGACTGGACATTGATTCAATTCACCTGTCCATATCAGTTGTCCTGACTGGACATTGATTCAATTCACCTGTCCATATCAGTTGTCCTGACTGGACATTGATTCAATTCACCTGTCCATATCAGTTGTCCTGACTGGACATTGATTCAATTCACCTGTCCATATCAGTTGTCCTGACTGGACATTGATTCAATTCACCTGTCCATATCAGTTAGCCTGACTGGACATTGATTCAATTCACCTGTCCATATCAGTTGTCCTGACTGGACATTGATTCAATTCACCTGTCCATATCAGTTGTCCTGACTGGACATTGATTCAATTCACCTGTCCATATCAGTTTGCCTGACTGGACACCGATTCAATTCACCTGTCTACATCATTTGTCCTAAACATTGATTCAATTCACCTGTCTGTATCATTTGTCCTGACTGGACTTTTGATTCAATTTACCTGTCTATATCAATGTTTAACCTACACTCCACCTGTACAAACCATTGTTTGTCCTGACTGAACACTTCACTTCCATTCAAAACAATTCACCTGAACACAAACACAGTCACAGGCATGCACTCACACACACACACACACACACACACACACACACACTCAAACAGCCACACACACACACACACACACACACACAAACACACACACACACATACACACACACACATCCACTGACACACACAGACATACATACACACTTAAGCAGCCACAGACACACACACATATATACACACAAACTCAGGCCCAACCACTCTCTCTCTCTCTCTCTCTCTCTCTCTCTCTCAGGCATACACACACACAGCCACATTCACACAAATAACCACACCCACCACCCCACACCCATACCTTGGGCAGATCCTTGAGCACCACGACCCCGTCCTCAGACACAGACAGCAGGGCCATGTGTGTGCGTGACACTCGCAGCAGGACCAGAGGGGACGGGGAGCCCGGCTCTGTGGTGATGGCCTCCAGACAGGTGTCCTCTGTGGGCGTCAGGGGCCCCAGCTCCTGTATAGTCATAACACACAGGTACAGAGGAGGGCCCAGCTCCTGTATAGTCATAACACACAGGTACAGAGGGGGGCCCAGCTCCTGTATAGTCATAACAAAGGTACAGAGGGGGGCCCAGCTCCTGTATAGTCATAACACACAGGTACAGAGGGGAGCCCAGCTCCTGTATAGTCATAACACACAGGTACAGAGGGGGACCCAGCTCCTGTATAGTCATAACACACAGGTACAGAGGGGGGCCCAGCTCCTGTATAGTCATAACAAAGGTACAGAGGGGGGCCCAGCTCCTGTATAGTCATAACAAAGGTACAGAGGGGAGCCCAGCTCCTGTATAGTTAAATCAGACAGGTACAGAGGGGGCCCCAGCTCCTGTATAGTCATAACAAAGGTACAGAGGGGGGGCCAGCTCCTGTATAGTCATAACAAAGGTACAGAGGGGGGCCCAGCTCCTGTATAGTCATAACAAAGGTACAGAGGGGAGCCCAGCTCCTGTATAGTCATAACAAAGGTACAGAGGGGGGCCCAGCTCCTGTATAGTCATAACAAAGGTACAGAGGGGAGCCCAGCTCCTGTATAGTTAAATCAGACAGGTACAGAGGGGGGCCCAGCTCCTGTATAGTCATAACAAAGGTACAGAGGGGGGGCTAGCTCCTGTATAGTCATAACAAAGGTACAGAGGGGGGCCCAGCTCCTGTATAGTCATAACAAAGGTACAGAGGGGAGCCCAGCTCCTGTATAGTTAAATCAGACAGGTACAGAGGGGGAAAACAACACACACACATACACCACACACTCACACACACATAACAAATTATGCACACTCATATGCAAACACACACACTCTCTCTCTCTCTCTGCTGAAAAAAAAAACACCCAAAAAACCCCACTGATACAGAACAAACAAACAAACATCACCAAACAGCTACCACAACAGACAAGAAAACACAACAGCAGAACTCACAGAGAACGGGAAGGGTTTGAACACTTTCCCCTCGGCCAACTCCAGGAACTGAAGAGCTGAGGTGTCCGCCGTGTAGCACACAAAGGCCACACCCCCCACCGCCTGGCAGCTGTGGACACGCCCACAACAACCGATCCATATCAATAATAACAATGAATGACATTTGCACTGCCCATTTCTCTAAGTGAAGTTAGCGAAGAATATGCACCCACATCCATAAATGGCAAACCACACTCAAACATACAAACACACACTCATGAGCAAAAATCAGCTCAAATCAACTGTTGAGAGGGAGAACAAAATCACAAAAATGTGTTACAGAACAGATGATGTGGGTTAACTTTTTTTTTTTTTTTTTTTTTAAAGAAAAGAAAGGGTGGTGATGCCTTGGGGAGAGCAACCCAACTTTCACACAGAGAAATCTGTTGGGAAGAAAATGACAAAAAAAAAGGTAATACAATACAAACCACTACAAAGAATACAATACACTGCAATACAGTATAAACCAATACAGTACAGTACAGTGGAAAGCAATGGAATACAGTATAAACCAATACAGTACAGTACAGTGGAAAGCAATGGAATACAATATAAACCAATACAGTACAGTACAGTGGAAAGCAATGGAATACAATATAAACCAATACAGTACAGTACAGTGGAACGCAATGGAATACAATATAAACCAATACAGTACAGTACAGTGGAAAGCAATGGAATACAATATAAACCAATACAACTGAATTCAACGCAATGCAATGCAATGCAACATAATAGAACACAACACAACACAATGCAGTACAATACAATACAGTATAATATGATACAAACCAAAAACAATGCATAGTATAATACGACACGATACAATAACATACGATACAAATTACAATACAATACAAAATACAATTCAAAATACAACACAACACAAAATACAATACAACACAACACAAAATACAATACAACACAACACAAAATACAATACAACAGAATACAACACAATATAACACAATACAATTCAAGACAAACAACACAAAATACAATACAACACAACACAAAATAATACAAGACAACACAATATAACACAATACAATTCAAGACAACACAATATAACACAACACATCACAATAAAATGCAATATAAACCAATACATAACAATTCAACAACTGCGCAACACAACACAACACAGCATGATACGATACAATACAACACAACACAACACAGTATGACACGATACAATACAACACAATACAATACAAAACATCCCCATCTACTTGCCTAGTGTCCTTCTGCACCCACTGTGCAGGAAGTTTGCGCGGTGGCGTTTTCTTCGCCTTTCCATCTGGGCCCACCGTCACCACGGTGACCCGTAACCCTGGCGACACACCAACGGCCACAACGTCTCCGTTGGCTCTCAGTGTTGTGTACCAGCGCTGGACAGTGTCACTGAAAAAAAAACATCAGGTTAAGACGGTTCAAACGTTCAAAATGACAGTGAAAAAGTCAAACTGGAAACAAGACAAATAGGAACTTTTTCTCTGTGTGTGTGTGTGTGTGTGTGTGTGTGTGTTTCATGTCATTCATGCTTTGTGTGACAACAATGCAAATTTATGTATACCATGTGTGTGTGTGTGTGTGTGTGTGTGTGTGTGCGTGCATGTGCATGTGTACGTGTTTGTTTGTGTATGTGTTTCTGTGTGTCTCTGTGTGCGCGCGCATGTGCATGTGTGCATGTGTCAAACATGCCTGACCCTAGCACATTCAATCTGTGTGTAATGTGTCAAACATGCCTGACCCTAGCACATTCAATCTGTGTGCATGTGTCAAACATGCCTGACTCTAGCACATTCAATCTGTGTGCATGTGTCAAACATGCCTGACTCTAGCACATTCAATCTGTGTGCATGTGTCAAACATGCCTGACTCTAGCACATTCAATCTGTGTGCATGTGTCAAACATGCCTGACTCTAGCACATTCAATCTGTGTGTATGTGTCAAACATGCCTGACTCTAGCACATTCAATCTGTGTGCATGTGTCAAACATGCCTGACACTAGCACATTCAATCTGTGTGTATGTGTCAAACATGCCGGACTCTAGCACATTCAATCTGTGTGCATGTGTCAAACATGCCTGACTCTTGCACATTCAATCTGTGTGCATGTGTCAAACATGCCTGACTCTAGCACATTCAATCTGTGTGTATGTGTCAAACATGCCGGACTCTAGCACATTCAATCTGTGTGCATGTGTCAAACATGCCTGACTCTAGCACATTCAATCTGTGTGTATGTGTCAAACATGCCTGACCCTAGCACATTCAATCTGTTGACTTGTGCTAGCAACAACAGCAAAATCAGGCACTGACAGTTTCTATGCCTGTCTTCATTATTAATGCCACTATTTTTATTTTCTTGGGGTGAAAAAGAGTCATCAGAATAAAGACAAGCTCGAGCAAACGAAGAATCTCCTTGTCTGACAAAGGCCGCTTCTGAGACATTTTTTCATCAAAATTTGACCAGATTGTGCACACACACAAAAATGTTACATTTCCGAAACAGAAGCAATACTAGAAAGGGAAGTTACTCTATTACTAGCAGAAGTGTATTACAGCAAACATCAGTTTTGAACCTTATACCACTAGTACTAGCTGACTTATTTTTTGGATTGTGTGCAACGCTGATGGAATATCTTCTTCTTCTTCTTTTATCGCTGCAACTCCCATGTTCACTCATATGCACACGAGTGGGCTTTTACATGTATGGCCATCTTTACCCTGCCATGTAGGCAGCCATACTCCATTTTCAGGGGTATGCATGCTGGGTATGTTCTTGTTTCCATAACCCACCAAACGCTGACATGGATTACAGGATCTTTAACATGCGTATTTGGTCTTATGCTTCCGTATACACGTGAAGGGGGTTCAGGCACTCGCAGGTCTGTGCATATGTTGACCTGGGAGATTAGAACAATCTCCACCCTTTCCCCACCAGGTGCCGTTACCGAGATTTGAACCCGGGACCCTCAGATTGAAAGTCCAACACCTAAACCACTCGGCTACTGTACGCGTCTGATGGAATATGCACACCTGTTTCATCACAGATGTATTAAATGGAGTATAACTGCCAACAGGTGCAATAGCCGAGTGGTTAAAGCATTGGACTGTCGATCTGAGGGTCCCGGGTTCGAATCACGGTGACGGCGCCTGGTGGGTAAAGGGTGGAGATTTTTACGATCTCCCAGGTCAACATATGTGCAGACCTGCTAGTGCCTGAGCCCCCTTCGTGTGTATATGCAAGCAGAAGATCAAATACGCACGTTTAAAGATCCTGTAATCCATGCCAGTGTTCGGTGGGTTATGGAAACAAGAACATACCTAGCATGCACACCCCCGAAAACGGAGTATGGCTGTCTACATGGCAGGGTAAAAACGGTCATACACGTAAAAGCCCACTCGTGTGCATACGAGTGAACGCAGAAGAAGAGTATAACTGCCTACGTGGTGGGGTAAAAACTGTCATACACGCTGAAGCCCACTCGTGCACCATACGAGTGCAACATGTGGCAGTGGCAGCCCACTAAGAACAGAAAAAAAAGATCATAGATGTGCTTCACTGGTCAAACTGTCCTCACCTGTCTGTCAGAGGGACTTCCCATTCAGTTTTCCCATCCGATGTCTTGAGAGACACCAGGGACTCCGATGTGGCCACCACCACTGACTCTGTCCACAATTGGTTTTTCATATTTAATATTATATCATAAAAGAAAAATCTGCAGTCACGATTGAGCTCTCTCACACTCTCCCTCACAAATATCATATATATGTGTTGTGGCATGTTATGCACACACACCCAACAAAGACACAACAAAATCTGAAGTAAAACTTTTAAAAAGAATACATTATAACCACACACAAGTAACCAAATCCACATTCAAAAATAAGAAAGGAGAAAAAGCGGAATAACATTTCCATATTAGTGTGCTGTCAAGTATAAGCATACTCACACAAACACACACACACACACACACACACTGCTTTGAATCAAACACAAATGTGCACACACACATCCCCAATATTCACAAATGAACACACACATATGTGCACAAATGAACACAGAATATCATGACCACAAAAAATATATATTAGAGCAAATAAATGTATATTTTCACCTGCATCAACAAAACATGCTGCATTCTCTCTGATATGTGTATGTTTCCAAATGGATGGAGCACAAAAACAAAACAAACAACAACAACAAAAAATTGTGTAAATAATTCAAATATGAACATTTTCACATACCTTTATCCCCATTCAAAAACATGGCTGATGCGCTGAAAAGAGAACAGAACATGTTATAACAAAATTAAGCTGAAAGAAAATGTGCATGGTATTGTAAATACAGAGGTTTTGATGAATAAGAAATGAGAACAAGTTACAACAAAATTATCATTAACTAAAAAAAGAAGAAGACATATTCATGCATGGATATGCAGGCTGAAACAAATATAGATATTAAAAGGTATTAGTGCATCCTGTCTTCCGTGATAGTTTCACCACAACAAATGTGATAACAAACCTTTTCAGTTCACGTACCTATCTCACTAATTACTTTGGCCTGTCACACTAATTACTTTGGCCTTGGTACAGTGTTCTATTTGAAAACGATATAACAAATACACTGACACTGTTCCATCTTTCACATATCCAACTGTATTGCACTTGAAAATAATACAATAATTATGATAATACCACCGTTTACACAACAGAGTAAAGTGGCAGCTTTGATGCTATGTAAAATGTGCACTTTTGTGACATTAAACGAAGTTGATTCTCTTACATTTTTGACAATAAAAAATTTCTTACAGAGAAACAAAAGAACAAATACACACGAATACTGCAACTTAAATTTAATGAAACACACTCCACTCACACACACACATACACGCACACATACACACACACACACCCCTCCCAATACACAAAACTCATACATCCCCCCACCACCCACACTTACACATAAACCCCCTCTTACCCTTCCCCCCACCCCACAAACACATTCAAAGTCATGCCCATCCCGCCACCTTCCCCACCTCCCACACAGACACTGCACCACACCACACAATCACACTGCAACACATCAGGTGCTGTGGGGCAGACACAGACACAGACTCTGCACTACCCCAACCTCATGGTGTCGTTGGAGGTCAGGAAAGTTTCCCAGTGCAAGTTCCCAGTGGGGGCGTGCCAGCTGCGCACAAACTTCCCTCCCGCCTGTACCGTGATGATGTCTGGAACAAAATTTTATCAACTGACAATTTCTAATTGTATGTTGGTAAAAAAATGTACTCAGAACAAAAACTGCATTCTTCCTTGTTGAACGTCATTCTTCCAATCATGTTCTTCCTTGTGGAATGTCATTCTTCCAATCATGTTCTTCCTTGTTGAACGTCATTCTTCCAATCATGTTCTTCCTTGTTGAACGTCATTCTTCCAATCATGTTCTCCCTTGTTGAACGTCATTCTTCCAATCATGTTCTTCCTTGTTGAACGTCATTCTTCCAATCATGTTCTTCCTTGTTGAACGTCATTCTTCCAATCATGTTCTTCTTTGTTGAACGTCATTCTTCCAATCATGTTCTTCTTTGTTGAACGTCATTCTTCCAATCATGTTCTTCCTTGTGGAACGTCATTCTTCCAATCATGTTCTTCCTTGTTGAACGTCATTCTTCCAATCATGTTCTTCCTTGTTGAACGTCATTCTTCCAATCATGTTCTCCCTTGTTGAACGTCATTCTTCCAATCATGTTCTCCCTTGTTGAACGTCATTCTTCCAATCATGTTCTCCCTTGTTGAGGAAGGTGGCAGAATGGTTAAGACGCTCATCTACCAATACAGACACTGCGTAAGGGTCTGGGTTCCAATCCCACTCTTACCCTTTCTCTCAAGTTTGACTGGACAATCAAACTGAGTGTCCAGTTATACAGATGAGATGATGATGGGCGCAATAGCCAAGCTGTTAAAGCCTTGGACTTTCAATCTGAGGGTTCCAGGTTCGAACCTTGGAGACGGCGCCTGGTGGGTAAAAGGTGGAGATTTTTCTGATCTCCCAGGTCAACATATGTGCAGACCTGCTTGTGCCTGAATCCCCTTCATGTGTATACGCAGGCAGAAGATCAAATATGCACGCTGAAGATCCTGTAATCCATGTCACTTGTCAGCGTTCGGTGGGTTATGGAAACAAGAACATACCCAGCATGCACACCCCCGAAAGCAGAGTATAGCTGCCTACATGGCGGGGTAAAAATGGGTCATACACATAAAAGCCCACTCATGTACATACAAGTCAACGTGTGAGTTGTAGCCCATGAACGTAGAAGAAGAAAAAGAAGAGATGATAAACAAGGGTCCTGTGTCCAGCGCACACTTGGTGCACTGAAAAAGAGCCTATAGCAATCAGAGTGTTGTCCTTTGGCAAAATGCTGCAGCAGAAATCCACTCTGTTCACTACACATAATATATACCGTAAAGTTTGGTCTATTGAGCACACTTGTATATAAGGCGCACCCACTAAATTTTGGAAAAAATTGAACTTTATACATACATAAGCCACACCGGTTTATAAGCCACACTTATTTCCGGTACCGGAACACATACTGATACTACAGAAAAGCTGTCAATACTGTAGGTTATGAAATAAACACAAGCGGGAACAACACAAAGTAAAGCAAGCGAAAATACTGCTAGTGCCACAAAAAAAATAAATAAATAAACACAACGAAAATAAGATCCATAATTTAGGGATAGTCACATTTATTCAACGTCATCCTGCTCACTGAATCCACTGAAATCTTCGTCTTCAGTGTACGAGTTGAAGAGAACCAGCACAGCTTCCTCTGTCATCTTGTCACTAACTTAAGCCTCGCATTCACTTCATGAACATGAAGGTGGAGGTCGCTGCTGGTTCGTCACTTGCACTGTCGTCTGCTAGGTCGATCGCCTTCAATTTGAAGGCTACATCACAGGCATAATGTCTTGTTTTCGGCATGATGAGGGTGTACGCTTGAGCAGAGTAGAACTGAATGCTGATCTGAAGGCTTTAATGTGTGCGGATTTGATTTATAAATCCTGAAGCTGATCCAAAAATTCATGGACAGAAATCATGATTTTGGTGAGCTGAAGGTCAGCTAAGAATAGACGAGAATGTGACACTCCCGGGATCGTTAAAATCTGCAAATAAGCCGCAGAGGTTGAAGCTGGGGTAAAAAGTCGCAGCTTATAGACCAAACTTTACGGTATATATGTGCATGCACTCAAGGCCTGACTAAGCGCTTAGGGTTATGCTACTGGTCAGGCATCTGCATAGCAGATGTGGTGTAACATATATGGATTTGTCTGAATGTAGTGATGACTCCTTGAGAAAATGAAACTGAAACTGAAACTTGTTGAACTAAATTCTTCTGATCCAAGTTCAATCTCAACACTATGTTAAAACACGCGATCAGTTTTGCATAAAACAAGAGAACTGGACATAGTAATTAGTATGGCATTAGCATGATCAAAGTTCGACTCAACACTATGTTAAAACACAAGACCAAGTTTGCACAAAACAAGAGAATTGGACATAGTATATTATTAACACCACCACAAACTAATTACCTGTTGTATGAATCTACATGTGTGGCACAAAATAAGCATATGATATTACATAATATTACAGTGATAGACACACACATGCACACAGACACAGAACCACACACACACACATGAATACCATATGAAAACTGATATACAATGATAGGCACAAACTGAAACATAAACTCTCTCACGTACTAACTTTCACAACACTCACATTGACTTTCACAAAACAACTCAGTTATAACACATACAATAAATTTCCAAATACTTCATCACAAACTCACAGTTTCCATTGTACAGCAAAGCATCAATTTTCCCTCTTGAATCCTCTTCTGATACTTGCCGCCAAGCTGGAAACAAAGGACCATCATAAAGAAAAGATCAAATTATCAATAACATGAAGAAGAATAAAACAAATTGAAATGAAGAATTACACACACTGGAACAAAGGACACACACACATATACACACATACACATACAACTACTTGGCTGCATACACATTCACACACTTCCCTCATACCTGCTAGACAGCTTTAAACACTCACAGAAACACAGGCCCACAAGGTGACAGACACATATATATTATGTGATGAATGCATACAAACCTGAAACCAAGATTCATGCATACCACACACACACACACATGCAGAAACGCATACATGTACACACACACACACACACACACACACACACACACACTTACATCTTTTTTTGTTGTTGTTTGTTTTGTTTTTTGTTGGTTTTTTTTTTGGTTTTTTTGTTGTTGTTTTTTTTTTGCCTTACCAATGGATCCATCATGAGTGTTGATGGAGGCGATAATATTGCGTTCAGTGCCAACAAAAACCTTCTTGCCTCCACCACTATGAGATACACTCTCCCACAGAATGTTCTTCACTTTGCCAACGTAATCCTGTTTCCTGTTTAAAAACACACAAAATAAACATCAGATGTATATACGTTATTAATTAAAATAAATTATCAAAATAACAACAACAACAACTGATCAATCAAAACCTTTTTTTCTTTGTGGGCCACAAAAGCAAAATACCAGGGGCATATATCATTTATATGGGTCTTTTGTGGTGTGTGTGAATCTGTTTGCATGCTGTAAACGTGCACACCACTTCCTTGTGTGTAAATACGTGTGCAAGCATGAATATGGGTGCGGATTCTGGGTGGTTTCTGAACGTGTGAGGATTCTGGACAGAGACGCTACCGGATGGGCGTCTGCAGTAAAAATGGAACCTTCTGAATCAATCGCTGAAAATGTGAAATGTTAAGCACTTTGTCGATGATTGTAGTCCGATTTTACATATCAGTGGTGCCTTCTGCCCACTCCTCGGCTTGTTCCTTCAACTAAGATTATAATATTGCTATATTCAGTATTAGAATGACAGTGAAACAAGAGAAAGACTTGCCGGTATCGTCATTATCCTGGTTATCGTATTGATTTGTGACTGGACTCCTCTGATACTGCTTTCAATTTTGTGACTTAACACTTAGCACAGAGAAGTAAAACTCCGCAGATTCAATTCTGATGTAATTTTTCGGTGCGCTTACCAATCGTATGTGCCAGCTTGATCTTCATACAAGCCACTGGCAAGCAGAATTATCGACACAAAAATTGCCGTCTGCACGTTCATGTTGGACGCCATGCTTGTCAGTACTCATTCTGGTTTCCACCACAGAGAGTATGATTTACATAGTGATGTCCCTTCGAACATCGCCACACAATCGTTATTATTATTTTTATTTTTATTACTTTATTATATATATATATATATATATATATATATATATATATATATATACATATATATATATATATATATATATATATATATATATATTATCTTCTTTTTTTCTCAAGGCCTAACTAAGCGCGTTGGGTTACGCTGCTGGTCAGGCATCTGCTTCAGTGGCAGACTGGACGTGGTGTAGCGTATATGGATTTAACCGAACGCAGTGACGCCTACTTGAGCTACTGATACTGATACAGTACTGATACAGAACAGGACGAGCTGACACCTCAGCACACCCGATGGCACGCGTGTCCCATTGGAGAATACAATTTGAATTTAAATCATTTGAAAGAAACCACATCGCGCGGAAAAGTTTCTTGACACCAGTACAAAAGCTCTCATTGCAATGAGGGTGGTGGAGAGGGAGCGTAGGGAGTTGAATCAAAAACTGAAACGACAGATATAGGTAGAGGAATCCCTCCACTCACCGCCCCCCCCTCCCTTCACACACACATACACACACACACACACACAGACACTGTACCCGCGGCACATACGCGCGCACACACTGACACAAACACGCACACATACCGTATAGAAAACTCACAGAATGTGATAGAAAGAAGATGAAGACAAAACCAAACACACACACACACACTCACACACATAAACACACACACACGCGCGCGCGCGCGCGCACTGGCACGCACCGTGACGGCACACTGCCAGACACTCACTGACACACTGACACACACGCACACACACTGACACACACACACACACACACACACACACACACACACACACACACACACACACACACATCATGTTTGTAATAATAATTATTGAACACAACCACGCGAACATGCTGGCAAAGATCGATGACTCAAAATCAACTTGAATATTTATAAGGTCGCCGGGTGCAGTCCAATAGGGTGTAGGTTGTCAACCTCAAAATAAGTTAACACACATTAAGCCATACTTTGCAAAGTAAGATACAAAACATAGTCATATCATTATCAAAACATAATATATATTCCTTTTTTCATTTGTATTCAAAAACAAGGATTTACATGGAGACCATTTGCTGGTAAAGCCATCATAAAGGAAGTTTTATCCTAGTTTCCAGTACATTTTATCATTCACCTGCCTGATCCGCGGATCCGCCTGATTGCTTATAACCTGGTGTGTGAACTGAGTTTCACCTTAAACCCGGCAGCGGCAGTTTGCTTGTGAACCCAACCCTTCTACCCTCCCCCCCTCCTCTGCACCCCCTATCCCCTCCTCCCCCCTCAATGGATAGATGAGAGGCGGAGGGTGGAGGAGAGGATAGGGGGTGGAGGGTGGAGGAGAGGATAGGGGAGAGATCCTGTTAAACCAGTTGGTGTATTCCTTTAAATAAAACACACACACACACACACATACATACACACACACACACACACACACACACACACACACACACACTCATTGGCACACACACACACACACACACACACACACACACACACACAGTGGCACACACACACACACACACACACACACACACACACACACACAGTGGCACACACACACACACACACACACACTGGTATACACACACACACACACACACACACACACACACACACACACACACACACACACACACACACACACACACACACACTCACTGGCACACACACACACACACACACACACACACACACACACACACTGGTATGGTGGTGTGTCCATCGAGATCGATGATGACCATCGTTGTCATCCAGCTGGGGGATGGGGGGAGGGTGGTGGTGGGGTGGGGGGGAGGATGCTCATGAATCTATCTGTGAATGCGCAGATGGCTGAATAGTCCAATCTGCGCACGAAATGTTCGCTGACAGTTGGGGCAGACAAAGACAGGCATACCATTGTCAGGGAGCTTGTTTGCCCGTGACTTTCTGGCCTGCCTCTTCTGAACAGCTGCAGCAGTCCTGTTGGCCTCGCACAACTTGGCGCCTTTGTGCACAGCAGCGCGCCATTTGTCACGGTCCACTGCCGATTCCTCCCAGGAGTCAGGGTTGATATCAAACGCTTTCAGACAGACTTTCAGAGTATCTCTGAAGCGCTTCTTCTGACCTCCGTGTGATCTCTTCCCTTGTTGCAGCTCGCCATAGAAGAGCCTTTTGGGCAGCCGATGGTCTGGCATGCGCGCCACGTGTCCAGCCCAGCGAAGCTGGGACTGCATCAAGATGGTGAAGATGCTGGGAAGGGTGGCTTTTGCGAGCACCTCTGTGTCTGGGGTCCTGTCTTGCCACTTGATGTTCAGTAGCTTCCTGAGGCATGTTGTGTGGAAGTGGTTCAGCTTCTTGGGATGTCGTTGGTACACTGTCCAAGTTTCGCAGGCGTACAGTAGTGTGGGGAGAACTACTGCTCTGTAGACCTTTAGCTTGGTCTCAAGACTAATGCCTCTTCTGTTCCAGACATTTGCACTGAGTCTACCAAAAGTTGCGCTTGCTCTTGCAATCCTGACGTTCACTTCATCGACGATGGTCGCATTTCGTAACAGTGTGCTGCCAAGGTATGTGAACCGCTCCACCGCACTGAGTCTCTGACCGTTGACTGTGATGTTGGGCTCAACGTAGAGTTTCCCTGGGGCTGGCTGATGGAGAACTTCAGTTTTCCTCGTGCTGATGGTAAGGCCGAAGTTCCTGCTGGCAGTGGCAAACATGTCGACGCTGAGTTGCATGTCAGCTTCAGATCCAGTGTTGTAGGGCACAATCATCAGCAAACAAAAAGTCTCTGATGATGTCTGTCATGACCTTCGTTTTTGCTTGAAGCCTTCTGAGGTTAAACAACTTGCCATCTGTTCGGTACTTTAGGCCGATTCCAGCATCACCATCTCTGGAGGCATCAGTAAGCATTGCAGAGAACATGAGGCTGAACAGCGTTGGAGCCAGGACGCAGCCTTGCTTGACACCATTTGTGACAGCAAAAGGAGCAGATGTTTCGCCATTGTCCTGGACTCGAGCCTGCATGCCTTCATGGAATTGGCTGACCAAGGAAATAAATTTCCGAGGGCATCCGTACTTGGCCATGATCTTCCACAGTCCCTCTCTACTCACCATGTCGAAGGCCTTAGTGAGGTCGACATAGGTGGAGAACAGATCAGCATTTTGCTCCTGACATTTCTCTTGCAGCTGCCTTGCAGCAAACACCATGTCGGTGGTTCCGCGCTCTTTCCGGAATCCACATTGGCTCTCAGGCAAATGACCTTGGTCAAGGTGTGCTGTGAGGCGGTTTAGTAGGATCCTGGCAAGTATCTTGCCTGCGATGGAGAGCAAGGAAATGCCCCGATGGTTATCACAGGCTTGCCGGTTCCCCTTTCGCTTGTACAAGTGAATGATAGATGCATCTTTTAAATCCTGGGGGATCGTCTCTTCTTTCCACATGAGTGAGTACAGCTGATGGAGCTTCTCAGTCAGCACAGTGCCTCCATCCTTGTAGACCTCTGCTGGTATGGAGTCTGAGCCAGGTGCTTTGCCACTGGATAGCAGACGGATTGCTTTCTGGGTCTCAAGAGGTGTTGGCGGATCGTCCAGTGCTTCGTTGATGGGGACTTGTGGGAGACGGTCTATAGCTTCATCATTTATGGAGGAAGGGCGATTTAAGACACTGTTGAAGTGCTCAGCCCAGCGTTCGAGAATTTTCTCCTTCTCGGTGATCAAGGTATTCCCATCTGCACTGAGGAGGGGGGATAATCCTAAGGATGTGGGGCCGTAGACTTCTTTTAAGGCATCATAGAACCTCTTCATATCGTGCCTGTCAGCTTTGTCACTCAGCCACTTATCCTGCATCTGGCATAACTTTTGCTGAACAGTCCTGCGGATGGCATCGTACGCATCCTTTTTTGATGTGGACTTTGGGTTGCTCAGGTAGGCTTGATGCAGACGGCGTTTCTCATCCAGAAGCTGCTTGATTTCATCACAGTTTTCATCAAACCAGTCTGTGTGCTTTCTGGTCATGGGTCCCAGGGTCTCTGAAGCTGTACTATAGGTCAGCTCACGCAGGGTCCTCCAGTCAGAATCCACATTCTGGTTGTCCAGAGAGGCGGATTCCAGACGATCTTCCAGCAGCTCCACAAAGGACTGTTTGATGGTGATGTTTTTCAGCTTAGTGATGCTGAGCCGTTTTGGACCCTTCTGGCCTTGGGGGCGTCTCTTGGGCTGGATTCGAATATTCAGCTTCGAGACTACAAGGCGATGGTCTGTCCAACACTCGGCGCCGCACTTGGCCTTTGTTACACGTACATCTTGCCTATCCCTTTTCCTGACGATGACATAATCGATGAGATGCCAATGCTTTGAGCGAGGGTGCATCCATGACGTCCTGTTACGGGTAGGGAGGCAGAAAACTGTGTTGGTTATCAGCAGTTCGTGCTCTGCACAGGTCTGAAGCA
>NC_134903.1:27331440-27353940 GCF_041734735.1 Babylonia areolata
TTCTAACGTTTTTAACACAGCTGATATTAGTTTCTGACCAGGAAGAAGTAATGACGGAAGAAGCGGTAAATGTGGAGATAGAACCTCTATTCAATGACCCAGTTTCAGAACAGGAAATCATAACGAGTACAAACCCCCCAAAAACAACAACAACAACAACAAACTGAAATCGGGTAAAAGTGCCGACCCGGATTATATTATTGGCGAAATGCTAAAAAAATGCAAACAATAATGTTATGAAATTCCTAGTTACCCTATTTAACAAATTATTTGAAAGTGGAACATTTCTGTTGGACTGGGCAAAATCCATTATTGTGTCTATACATAAAATGGGAGACACAAACAATCCGGACAATTACAGAGGAATAGACTTGACAAATACAATCAGTAAAGTGTATACACACATCTTAAATCGAAGGAAAAAAAATCAGAATTAGAAGAAAAAAACATGGGGGAACAGGCGGGCTTTAGAACAGGTTACAGTACTACCGACCATATATTTACTTTATACGCTTTAGTCCAAAAGCATCTCTTACGTAAGACTAAGCTATACGTAGCATTTTTAGACTTCAAAAAAGCATTTCATTCTGTGAGCAGAGACATCCCGTGGAGTACTCAAAGAAAAAAGCGGGGTACATGGAAAGATTTACATGGCTATTAAAAGCATCTACGATCGATTCTGTACTTGTATGTGTTTGTGACAAAGGTATCTATTCAAACTTTTTTTCAGTGTCCAAGAGGGGTTAAACAAGGTTGTATGCTAAGCCCACAGCTGTTTTCCTTTTTCATCAATGAATTGGCAGTGGAGTTATCAAAGAAGGGTAGACATGGAATGCAAATCTGGCGCAACAGAATTGTTCTTAATGCTATTTGCTGATGATGTTATTCTATTGTCTGACACACCCATAGGGTTACAAAATCAATTAAATGCCCTTAAGCAAGAAATAGACAGACTACAACTAACAGTAAATCTCGATAAGACCAATATTATAGTTTTCCGCAATGGAAGTCATCTTTCGACTCATGAAAAATGGTGCTATGGTGATAGGGAAATAAAAGTACTGGCCGATACATATAAATATTTAGGAATGTTATTCACAACAAAATTGAGTTTGATGTCTGCGTGGGATGAAGCAAATAGAAAATGGAAAAAAGGTGTGATCCAAACTATAAAATCACTCAGGAGACTGCGTTCGACTGACGCGCAGCTTTTTTTTGGAAACTTTTTGATACACAAACGGAACCAGCCTTGAACTATGGAGTGGAAATATGGGAACTCATGTCAAATAACCAAATGGAAAAGGTACATACATTTGCAATGAAGCGTTTTCTTGGTGTCCCATTACACTCATCAAACACTATAATGTATGGCGAAACCGGCAGGTACCCATTACATATTAGATCAATTGTAAAATGTATAAAATATTGGCTCAAACTAGCAAGACTGCTAACATCACGATTGTGTAGACAAAGCATACGAGATGCTGCTACTGCAAGAGGAGAAGGGCAGACAGAACTGGGTATTCCACGTCAAGAAAACACTAACGGAACATGGATTCGGTCTTGTTTGGATGTGCCAAGAAGCAGGGAACGAGAGCGGCTTTGTATCGGAATTTAAAGATAGACTTATAGCATGTTACAAACAAAATTGGCACGGAGAAATAGAGAGCAGTGATAGGTATGTATTATTTTATTCATTTAAATCAATATTTCAAACAGAAATGTATATCAAGATTATAAGAAATAAATGTCATAAAATCTGCTTTGCGAAGCTCAGATTGAGAGCACTTGGACTGAATGCCAACAGAAGATGGTTCGATTCAGACGTAGCAGCATCTCCTTGCCCACTGTGTGGCGAAAGCCCAGAAGATGAAAATCGTTTTATATCTAACTGCAAAAGATACGATGAACTGGGAGAAAACTGTACCCTTTTCAATACAGCTCGAGCGCAGAGAAAAAATTGGTTCGGTATACTGACGACAGAAATTGAAGATATGATACTTTCTCTTGCAAAATATGTAGCTGAGGCAATAAATATATGGAAAACGCCCATCATCGGTCAAATACTCATTAATCAATTAAAAATTAGTATGGGTTCTATGAGGAAAAAAAGCATAGATAAAAAGGAAGGGCTACATTTGCATGGTCAATCTCGACATTGTAATTATCTGATGTGTTCGTATTGATATGATGGGTTTTGATGTTGAGGCATAAATAGTTATTTTAGGATTTATATGTACTTTAGTATATCTTTGTATTGATATGATGTGTGTCGATGTTACATGCGTAAATATTTATCATATGATTTATCTGTACTTTGTTTTCTGTGTACTGTCCAAACCTTGGAGACGAACGACTGAAAAAAGGGCACATTACCACCCTGTCACATGTACTTTAAGCTAATGACAAAGAGCCAGCCAAAGTGTTTCAATTCACTTATTAGTTTATGTTGTTTCAATTCTGGTTTGTTTGTTGTTGTTTTTTGTTGTTGTTTTTTCTGTTCCTTTTTTTAAATTTTTAAAAAATATCAATCTATTTTGTTCTGATTAGTACGTACTGTGTCACCAGAGCTTTTCAGCTAATGAAATTCAACATTTCAGTGTTCAGTGTTCTGCCTGCTATGATGCTCGGATTGATATAATGTGTTTTGATGTTACATGCTTAAAAAGTATTAAAATTTATATGGACTATGTTATGTGTTTGCATTGATATGATGTTCATCGATGTTATATGCTGAAATAATTAGGCCCTATTATATCATTTATTTTCACTTTGTTTTCTTTGTATTGTCCAAACATTGGAGACGAACGACTTTAAAAAAAGGCACAGTGCCCACCTGTCACATGGACTTTTTAACTCACTCAGTACGGCCAGTCCTCTCTTCTCCTCTACACAGACCCCTCGATATCCAGTGGGTGTCTCAATGACCCAACCTTTGGCTTCCGTCGTCAGAATTGTGGTATTCTTTGTCAACATTCACCTCTTCAGTATGAGCCTTCCGCTTGCAATATTTTGATGGTGGTAATTGGGGTGAAACGCTGTTAACGTCGTCTCTTTCGCCGTTCGTATGGAGAGAGTTAAAGCCAATGTCATAAAGTACCAAAGTGTCGCTTATCTCTTACTAGTTTACTTTGCTTCAGTTCTGCTGTTTCTTTCTGTCCCAGTTTATCTGTTTTTCACCATTTTTGTTCTGATGTGTACCTACTATGTCACTACAGCTTTACAGCGAATGACAGTAAACATTTCAGTGTTCGGTGTTTTGTCTGTCTCTCTATTCCTCTGTACCTCCACGTCTATCCTTGTCGCTCTCTTGTAGTCTTTGTCTGTCTGTCTGTCTGTCTGTCTACCTGTATGTCTGTTTGTCTCTTGTCCTGTCACCTCATTGTGATAAGACAGAGCTTACAGGTCAGGATGTCAGTGAAGGGCTGTCACCTCACTGAGATAAGACAGAGCTTACAGGTCAGGATGTCAGTGAAGGGCTGTCACCTCGCTAAGATGAGACAGAGCTTACAGGTCAGGATGTCAGTGAAGGGCTGTCACCTCGCTAAGATGAGACAGAGCTTACAGGCCAGGATGTCAGTGAAGGGCTATCACCTCGCTAAGATGAGACAGAGCTTTCAGACCAGGATGTCAGTGAAGGGCTGTCACCTCGCTAAGATGAGACAGAGCTTACAGGTCAGGATGTCAGTGAAGGGCTGTCACCTCAATGAGATAAGACAGAGTTTACAGACCAGGATGTCAGTGAAGGGCTGTCACCTCAATGAGATAAGACAGAGTTTACAGACCAGGATGTCAGTGAAGGGCTGTCACCTCACTGTGATAAGACAGAGTTTACAGACCAGGATGTCAGTGAAGGGCTGTCACCTCACTGTGATAAGATTGGGCCTTCAGACCAGGATGTCACTGAAGGGCTTTCACCTCAATGAGATAAGACAGAGTTTACAGGTAAGGATGTCAGTGAAGGGCTGTCACCTCACTGAGATAAGACAGAGCTTACAGGTCAGGATGTCAGTGAAGGGCTGTCACCTCGCTGAGGTAAGACAGAGCTTACAGGCCAGGATGTCAGTGAAGGGCTGTCAGCCCATTGAGATAATTTTCTAAAATGATAATCCTTTAGATGAACTTTTAAAAACGATTTTAAAAATAGATTGAAAAAAAAACCAACCCTGCAGGTGGATGTTCTTTTATTCTAGACACAAATGCTCCAAAACAGCCCAGTGCTGAATTTGGGCGTGGGTGGTACATTGCCGAGGACACTTGGAATGAGAGGGGTGACTGATCCCTGATTCTGTCGGGGTGTGTCTTTGTGTGGAACGTCACCTTTTGTCGTGATTTTTTATTTTATTTTATTTTTAAGATCATACCATTACTGCGAATATCATATCAAAGTCAGAGTTGAACATGTATCAATTTTTCTTTGATTTTAAACAGGCGAAACAGACGGAAGACATCCACACACACTCAGAGGATGGGGAAAAGAGAGAAAGGGAGATTGAGAGGGGGAGAGAGAAAGGGAGATTGACAGGGGGGGAGAGAGAGAGAGGGTATATTACAAGAATTAATGACATTATACGTCATGTTACATAATAATGATAACAACAATAACAATAATGATAATAATAAGGCTGCCACTGACAGGCCGCAAGAGGGGCGGGAAAAGATCTCTGACGCCAAGAACGTGGCGTCCAGCGTGTTGCTCGGTCTATTGTATTTATTTGGAAAAGCCCACAGCAACTCTGTTCTGTTTTGAAAAAAATTGCGCAATGTTGGTTTGGAAATGATGCCGATATTCGTTTGATTTGCAAAGCATCGTGTTCTACCTTTCATGCTAGACTTACGGCTGCTCCCTCTCTCTACCTTTATTTCTTTGAGGCGATCGATGGTGTGACTGCTCGGTAGAAATCAACCATGATTTCCTTTTTAATTCCGAACTTTTTGAGGCGCCGAAGAAAATACAGGCGCTGTTGTGCTTTCTTTACAATTTTTTTCGTATTTTCCTCCCATTTCAAATCGTTGGAAATGATCAGCCCGAGAAATTTCAATTCGCTGATGATCTCTAATTGCTTGTCTTTAATGACAAGTGGTAAGGGGTCGGATCTGGTCTTCCTGAAATCTAAAATTAATTCTTTTATTTTTGACAAGTTGAGTTCTAAGTTGTTTTGATCACACCAGATGACAAGTTCCAGTACTTATTCTCCGGAAGGTTTTGACGCAGTGTGGACAGGGGATGGTGGCGGCTGTCGGGGACTTGCTGGCACTGCTTTTCCTGGCATGTCTGCGTTGCTCTGCTGCAGCGATTCTGTTAGCCTCACAGGCCAGGATGTCAGTGAAGGGCTGTCACCTCGCTAAGATGAGACAGAGCTTTCAGACCAGGATGTCAGTGAAGGGCTATCACCCCAATGAGATAAGACAGAGCTTACAGGTCAGGATGTCAGTGAAGGGCTGTCACCTCACTGAGATAAGACAGAGCTTACAGGTCAGGATGTCAGTGAAGGGCTGTCACCTCACTGAGATAAGACAGAGCTTACAGGTCAGGATGTCAGTGAAGGGCTGTCACCTCGCTAAGATGAGACAGAGCTTACAGGTCAGGATGTCAGTGAAGGGCTGTCACCTCACTGAGATAAGACAGAGCTTACAGGTCAGGATGTCAGTGAAAGGCTGTCACCTCGCTAAGATGAGACAGAGCTTACAGGTCAGGATGTCAGTGAAGGGCTATCACCTCGCTAAGATGAGACAGTGCTTACAGGTCAGGATGTCAGTGAAGGGCTGTCACCTCACTGAGATAAGACAGAGCTTACAGGTCAGGATGTCAGTGAAGGGCTGTCACCTCGCTAAGATGAGACAGTGCTTACAGGTCAGGATGTCAGTGAAGGGCTGTCACCTCAATGAGATAAGACAGAGCTTACAGGTCAGGATGTCAGTGAAGGGCTGTCACCTCGCTAAGATGAGACAGAGATTACAGGTCAGGATGTCAGTGAAGGGCTATCACCTCGCTAAGATGAGACAGAGCTTACAGGTCAGGATGTCAGTGAAGGGCTGTCACCTCGCTAAGATGAGACAGAGCTTACAGGTCAGGATGTCAGTGATGGGCTATCACCTCGGTAAGATGAGACAGAGCTTTCAGACCAGGATGTCAGTGAAGGGCTGTCACCTCAATGAGATAAGACAGAGTTTACAGACCAGGATGTCAGTGAAGGGCTATCACCTCGCTAAGATGAGACAGAGCTTACAGGTCAGGATGTCAGTGAAGGGCTGTCACCTCACTGAGATAAGACAGAGCTTACAGGTCAGGATGTCAGTGAAGGGCTGTCACCTCGCTAAGATGAGACAGAGCTTACAGGTCAGGATGTCAGTGAAGGGCTGTCACCTCAATGAGATAAGACAGAGCTTACAGGTCAGGATGTCAGTGAAGGGCTATCACCTCGCTAAGATGAGACAGAGCTTTCAGACCAGGATGGCAGTGAAGGGCTGTCACCTCACTGTGATAAGACAAAGTTTACAGACCAGGATGTCAGTGAAGGGCTGTCACCTCACTGTGATAAGATTGGGCCTTCAGACCAGGATGTCACTGAAGGGCTGCCACCACGCTGAGATAAGATTGGGCCTTCAGACCAGGATGTCAATGAAGGGCTGTCACCTCACTGAGATAAGACAGAGCCTACAGGTCAGGATGTCAGTGAAGGGCTGTCACCTTGCTGAGATCAGACGGAGCTTACAGGCCAGGAGGTCAGTGAAGGGCTGTCGCCTCACTGAGATAAGACAGAGCCTACAGGTCATGATGTCAATGAAGGGCTGTCACCTCGCTAAGATGAGACAGAGCTTACAGGTCAGGATGTCAGTGAAGGGCTGTCACCTCGCTAAGATGAGACAGAGCTTACAGGTCAGGATGTCAGTAAAGGGCTATCACCTCGCTAAGATGAGACAGAGCTTTCAGACCAGGATGTCAGTGAAGGGCTGTCACCTCACTAAGATAAGACAGAGCTTTCAGACCAGGATGTCAGTGAAGGGCTGTCACCTCACTGTGATAAGATTGGGCCTTCAGACCAGGATGTCACTGAAGGGCTGCCACCACGCTGAGATAAGATTGGGCCTTCAGACCAGGATGTCAATGAAGGGCTGTCACCTCACTGAGATAAGACAGAGCTTACAGGTCAGGATGTCAGTGAAGGGCTGTCACCTCGCTGAGATAAGACAGAGCTTACAGGCCAGGATGTCAGTGAAGGGCTGTCACCCCACTGAGATAATTTTCTAAAATGATAATCCTTTAGATGAACTTTTAAAAACGATTTTAAAAAGAGATTGAAAAAAAATCCCCTGCAGGTGGATGTTCTTTTATTCTAGACACAAATGCTCCAAAACACCCCAGTGCTGAATTTGGGCGTGGGTGGTACATTGCCGAGGACACTTGGAATGAGAGGGGTGACTGATCCCCCCCCACCCCCACCCCACCCCCCCAAAAAAAAGCAAACCTCGCCTCAAGTCACGAGAACCTCGTCTGACTAGACTGAAAAGAAGCGCGCAAACTCAGAACAGACGTGCAGTTGTGCTGCCTGTGAAGGGATACTGTGTGTAAGTAATCTTACCTTCAGTTTCGGGCGGGGTTTTGTTTCTAAGTTGATTGTCAAATTCAGTTATTGTTTTCTTCGTTTTTTGTGGAACACCGCGACGACATTTGTCTGTATGTCTTGAGAACAAAAAGTATTGCATTCTCAAGAGTGTCAGATTTTGCGTTGTCTGAAGACCAGCAAACCGTGGCGGGTTTGTGGGGCAGAAGGGTGCGGCTAGTGGGGGGGACAAACAGTATTCCTCCTTTCACAACTGCCGGATTTTTTGTTTTATCTAAAGAAGAAAATTTGTCTTCAGTACAACTGAACTTATCCAAGATCACGATCGCAGTTCCTGAAAGAAAAAAACATTGATAGTGGCTACTCAGCTTGAAGACCAGTCAATACAAACGGGTACGCGGTAGCAGGTAGGTACAGCCAATTTATTTTTAGATTCCATTCATGATCTGTCGGGGTGTGTCTTTGTGTGGAACGTCAGCTTTTGTCGTGATTTTTTATTTTATTTTATTTTTAAGATCATACCATTACTGCGAATATCATATCAAAGTTAGAGTTGAACATGTATCAATATTTCTTTGATTTTAAACAAGCGAAACAGACGGAAGACATCCACACACACTCAGAGGATGGGGAAAAGAGAGAAAGGGAGATTGAGAGGGGGAGAGAGAGAGGGGGGTATATTACAAGATTAATGACATTATACGTCATGTTACATAATAATGATAACAACAACAACAATAACAATAATGATAATAATAATAAGGCTGCCACTGACAGGCCGCAAGAGGGGCGGGAAAAGATCTCTGATGCCAAGAACGTGGCGTTTAGCGTGTTGCTCGGTCTATTGTATTTACTTGGAAAGGCCCACAGAGACTCTGTTCCGTTTTGAAGAAATTTGCGCAATGTTGGTTTGGAAATGATGCCGATATTCGTTTGATTTGCAAAGCATCGTGCTCTACCTTTCATGCTAGACTTACGGCCGCTCCCTCTCTCTACCTTTATTTCTTTGAGGCGATCGATGGTGTGATGGCCTTGTACCTTTTTTTGTTGTATTCTTTGACTTTTCTGAGGATTTCCGATTTTCCTAGATGTAGGCCGCTCGTTGGTGTTGCGTTACCAGCAAGTCTGTCAGCTCGCTCATTTCCCTTAACACCTGCATGTCCCGGGCAGTATGACCATGTAGTTTTTAAATCTGAAAGTTGCGCATTGCCTCATGCCACTCTGGGCTTTCCATTCCACATTCAATTTTCTGTATGTGGTTCACTGAGTCCGTCAGAATCATGGCATGCTGGTTTCCGGGCATATGGATAGATAGCCACTGGAGAGCATGTGTCACAGCTTCAACTTCATCGTTAGGCTGGAGGTTGTGACTTTGTAGGCAGAATTCTCTTCCCTAATTGTTTTTCCATTTTGTTTCGCAGTGAATCCCCAACCGGATTGGCCTTTGGTGTATATGATGATGTCCTCTTCTTTACTGTTTCCTTCTATGAGTAGCTTCACTTCTGCATCAGTTTTGCCCTCTGGCCATTCCCGACAATGTCTTCCTAGAGTGGGTGAAATGGCTGTGAATAAATAATAATCAAGAAATAATTAAACAAATAAACCACGCACTCTGTTTCCAGATCATTACTTCATCAGTTTACCCTTAAAAATTGATATCGACATCTCTATTCAAATCATCACAAAGGAGTACACCTGTGATATTTTTAGATTCCATTCACGTATCTGTAACAACTGATTTGTCTTGGTGTACCTGAGAAACAATGTTATGCGTGGAAAAGTTATCCTTTGTCGTGAAGTATTCTCAATGTTTCTCTGTTTTATGGGACAGTGTTTAACTGTTCTGTGGGACCATGTTTCTCTGTTTTATGGGACAGTGTTTCTCTGTTTTATGGGACAGTGTTTCTCAGTTTTATGGGACAGTATTTTTTGTTTTATGTGACAGTGGGTTTTTGTTTTTGTTTTTGTTTTTATTAGACATGTGTTTCTTGGTTTTATGGGACAGTGTTTCTCAGTTTTATGGGACAGTGTTTCTCAGTTTTATGGGACAGTATTTTTTGTTTTATGTGACAGTGTTTTTTTAATTTTTTTTTGTATTAGACATGTGTTTCTTGGTTTTATGGGACAGTGTTTCTCTGTTTCATGAGACAGTTTATGGGGTTTTTTTATGGGACAGTGGTTATGTTTTATAAGACAGTATTTTTCTGTTTTATGAGACAGTGTTTCTCCGTTTTATGGGACAGCGTTTCTCTGTTTTATGGGACAGTATTTTTTGTTTTATGGGATAGTGTTTTTCTTTTTTATGAGGCAGTGTTTTTTGGTTTTTGCTTTATGGGACAGTGGTTCGCTGTTTTATGAGACAGTATTTTCTGTTTTATGAGAAAGTGTTTCTCCGTTTTATGGGACAGTGTTTCTCTGTTTTATGAGACAGTATTTTTTGTTTTATGGAACATTGGTGTTCTGTTTTAAGGGACAGTGGATCTCTGTTTTGTGGGAAAGTGGTTCTGTTTTAAGGGACAGTGGATCTCTGTTTTATGGGACATGTTTTATGGGGCAGTACGTGTTTCTCCGTTTTATGAGACATTGCTTCTGTTTTATGGGACAGTGGTTCTCTGTTTTATGGGACAGTGGTTCTCTGTTTTATGGGACAGTGGTTCTGTTTTATGGGACAGTGGTTCTCTGTTTTATGGGACAGTGGTTCTCTGTTTTATGAGACAGTATTCTTCTGTTTTATGGGGCAGTGGTTCTCTGTTTATGGGACATGTTTTATGGGGCAGTGTTTCTCTGTTTTATGGGACAGTGGTTCTCTGTTTTATGAGACAGTATTCTACTGTTTTATGGGACAGTGGTTCTCTTTTTTATGGGACAGTATTCTACTGTTTTATGGGACAGTGGTTCTCTTTTTTATGGGACAGTGGTTCTTTGTTTTATGGGGCAGTGATTCTCTGTTTATGGGACATGTTTTATGGGGCAGTGTTTCTCTGTTTTATGGGACAGTGGTTCTCTGTTTTATGAGACAGTATTCTACTGTATTATGGGACAGTGGTTCTCTTTTTTATGGGACAGTATTCAACTGTTTTATGGGACAGTGGTTCTCTTTTTTATGGGACAGTGGTTCTCTGTTTTATGAGACAGTATTCTACTGTTTTATGGGACAGTGGTTCTCTGTTTATGGGACAGCGGTTCTCTGTTTTATGAGACATTGCTTCTGTTTTATGGGACAGTATTCCTCTGTTTTATGGGACGTGTTTCTCCGTTTTATGAGACATTGCTTCTGTTTTATGGGACAGTGGTTCTCTGTTTTATGGGACAGTGGTTCTCTGTTTTATGGGGCAGTGTTTCTCTGTTTTATGGGATAGTGGTTCTTTGTTTATGGGGCAGTGGTTCTCTGTTTTATGGGACAGTGATTCTCTGTTTATGGGACATGTTTTATGGGGCAGTGTTTCTCTGTTTTATGGGATAGTGGTTCTTTGTTTTATGAGACAGTATTCTACTGTTTTATGGGACAGTGGTTCTCTTTTTTATGGGACAGTATTCTACTGTTTTATGGGACAATGGTTCTCTTTTTTATGGGACAGTGGTTCTCTGTTTTATGACAGTATTCTACTGTTTTATGGGACAGTGGTTCTCTGTTTATGGGACAGCGGTTCTCTGTTTTATGAGACATTGCTTCTGTTTTATGGGACAGTATTCCTCTGTTTTATGGGACAGTGGTTCTCTGTCTTATGGGACAGTGGTTCTCTGTTTTATGAGACAGTATTCTTCTGTTTTATGGGACAGTGGTTCTCTGTTTTATGAGACAGTATTCTTCTGTTTTAGGGGACAGTGGTTCTCTGTTTTAGGGGACAGTGGTTCTCTGTTTTAGGGGACAGTGGTTCTCTGTTTTATGGGACATTTTTTATGGGGCAGTACGTGTTTCTCCGTTTTATGAGACATTGCTTCTTTTTTATGGGACAGTGGATCTCTGTTTTATGGGACAGTGGTTCTCTGTTTTATGAGACAGTGTTTGTATTATGGGGCAGTGATTCTCTGTTTTATGGGACAGTGGTTCTCTGTTTTATGGGGCAGTGATTTTCTGTTTATGGGACATGTTTTATGGGGCAGTGATTCTCTGTTTATGGGATATGTTTTGTGGGGCATTGTTTCTCTTTTTTATGGGGCAGTGTTTCTCTGTTTTATGGGACTATGTTTCCCTGTTTTATGGGGCAGTGTTTCTCTGTTTTATGGGACAGTACATGTTTCTCTGTTTTAGAATAGAATAGAATAGAATGACTTTATTACAAAGTGTACCGGAGTCAGAAGGAATATTGGGGAGGATAGTACATAACAAGGTACGAACATAAATCGAAAATCATACACAAACACAAATATAGTAGAATTTAGGATACATACATGTGCATATCAATATAAAAACTTGTACGCACGCGCGCGCGCGCACACACACACACACACACACACGTTTGAACAGAAGCCGCATATTACATGTGATGGGGCTGATGACTAGATCTTCAGGTAGATGGTTGTTGATTGCACAATTCTATTTATCATACTGGATTTGTTCGAGAGACAGGGCATTGACTGCTTTGGGGAAAAAGCTATTGGCGAAGCGATTGGTTTTCGTCCTTATACTTCTATACCGTCGACCAGAGGGGAGCATCTCGAAAATCCCAAAAGCTGGATGTGATTCGTCCTGGCTGGTTGATTTTGCTTTTTTGAGTAGCCGCTTATGATATGTCGTCTAGAGAAGGTCGATCAGCCCCGGTAATCTTGGTGGCAGTTTTTACGATAATGTTAATTAAAGGCTGCAACTTCTGCCTTGGAAATGTTTCTGTACCAAACAGTAATAGCGAAGGTTAGCACACTTTCAATGACTGCTCGGTAGAAATCAACCATGATTTCCTTTTTAATTCCGAACTTTTTGAGGCGCCGAAGAAAATACAGGCGCTGTTGTGCTTTCTTTACAATTTTTTTCGTATTTTTCTCCCATTTCAAATCGTTGGAAATGATCAGCCCGAGAAATTTAAATTCGCTGATGATCTCTAATTGTTTGTCTTTAATGACAAGTGGTAAGGGGTCGGATCTGGTCTTCCTGAAATCTAAAATTAATTCTTTTGTTTTTGACAAGTTGAGTTCTAAGTTGTTTTGATCACACCAGCTGACAAGTTCCAGTACTTCTTCCCTATATTTGACTCATCACTGTTCGTAATCATTCCTTTTAGAGTAGCCTATTATCTTCTTATGGGACAGTACGTGTCTCTCTGTTTTACAGAACAATACTTTGTGTGTGTGTGTTTTTTTCGTATGTTTTATGGGACACTGTTTCTCTGTTTTATGAGGGTATTTCTCTGGTGGTGGTGATGGAGCGGGGGTGAGGCTGATGGTGACGCTGCTGCAGAGATCCATTTAGGTTTTGGGTGATACATTTTGTTGTTGTACTTGTTAAATGTTTCAGACAGGTGCAAAATGGCAGCAAGGAAACGGGCGAACAGAGCACTTCTGGATGAACTTGAGCCAGGGGACCTTATCGAGATTAAAAGAGGAACGTACTCACATTATGCAGTGTACGCAGGTGAGTTTATAGCAGAAACCCCGCACCCCCACCCCCACCCCCCAAAAAAAAACCCACACCCACACACACACACCCTTCCAACCCCAGCAGTCCCTGTAGCGATGCTCGCCACTTACATTATATTTGTTTGCGGTAACAATAGACAAGCGGGAGGACGAAGGAAAACATGAGTCCACAGTAATGTGAAGAGAAGAAAGATTCATTCTGAACCCCAGCTCAAGATGGAGGTGATGAGTCTCCGCTACCCGGATGAGCATGACGACAACGATACGTCATCAGCATCACGTGACTAATACACGCTCTTAAGCGACGATCTCTAAAACAAAAACAAAACAAACGTCAAAGGCCAGGCCGGACTGTGGCTGTGACATATGATGAATTTGAAATACCTTAGTCTGTGGATATGTAATATAACTGCTCATTCTTTATGTAAAGAAGATATGCTTAATGTCACTATTGTAAAGTCTGTGTACATATGTTGTTGTTGTTGTTGGGGTTTTTTGTTTTTGTTTTGTTTGTTTGTTTGTTTGTTGTTGTTGTTTTGTTTTTTGTTTGTTTGTTTGGTTTTTTGTTATCATTGTTGCAAACTTAATTCTGTGTATGTAGATAAATTCTAAACAAATACAATTTTTAAAAAATTTAAACACAATAGTACATACATTTTCAGCACAAATTTATCATTCAAATATATGTAACCAAGTGCTCTGTTTGCTTCAAAACTTGCTTCACACATCAGCGATAGCAGACGGCTTCTTCGCAACTGACAGCCGGTCTTCAATGACCTGCGCAGAATGTGTGACGCCATTCCCAGTTTGAATGTAAATCCCCTTTTAGACAAAGGCTCCAAATAACTATCAAATCAAGTCTCTGAATCGTTTACTGAAATATTATATTTGTTGTGCTTACACACACACTTAAATCAGTTAGAAGCATACTTGGTTTCAGTTTAATCTCTGTTTTATCTCTTCTCCTTTATGTCTTCTTCTTAGTTCTTCTCCTCGTTCCTCTTAGTTCTTCTCCTCATTCCTCTTAGTTCTTCTCTCATTATTTCTCTCCTTATCTCTTCTTCTTATAACTATTGTAAAATAAAACAATAGAAAAACCCTTTTGTGACTGGCCTTTATATGTTCCTGGCCTATGCGCGGGAATTCTTGTCTATCTTTTAATACAGTAAATCATCATTAGTTACTTATTTTGTACCGTCCCCTGATAAACCACTCGGATACACGGCTACATATACATCACCATCGGAATTCATTCACACGTAGCATCTGTTGGACTCTCAAGGCTAGACCAGTGAGTTGAGTTTTATAAATGGGTCAGACATCTGCCTTCTGTTTTTGTTTCTTTATTTCATTTTTAAGCAGCCCTGTCCATAATGTATGTGGGTCAGTAAGGACACTATGGCATTGAAACTGAAACCACATGTAAGAGAAGACAACCCGTCTCAGCAACTTTGCGCAGCAAATAGGCCTGGAGATCAGCCAGCAGAAAACAGAGTTGATGACAATGAACATTCCCAACCTTCACCAATGCAAGTAAGCGAAACACATCTACCCACAACTGAAGAGTTTGTGTGTAGCACTGTCAGATACGATGAAGGAACAGGTAGTGACATCAAGAGCCTTCTCAGCAAGGCCGGAATCACCTTCAGAACGTTGAACGATGTTTGGAGAGCCCCCAGTGCTACACCAATTCAAAACTGAGAATGTACCAGAATTGTGTACAATCCACAATGCTCTATTGCTCAGAATGATGGAGGATGCTGACAGTGATCTAACGAAGCTGTCAACGTTCCACACAAAATACAGCCGAATAATCCTGCGATGATTCTTCTGACTCAATTTAATCTCCAATCAAGAATTACTCGCCCAGTATCAGCGAGAGAAAATGGAGACTATCATCATGAGAATGCGTGGAAATGGGTTAGACACCCGAAGACAGCCGGAAGAGAGGAGGGCCAAAAAACACCTGGCGAAGAACAAGTGGAAGGAGAACTGTGACCCTGAAGCACACCTGGGGTACCATTCAGAGACTGGCCCACAACAGAATGGTGGGTCTTCGTTGATGTCCAGTCCAATGAACTCACGTGCCAAACGTTATGCATTGCATCAAGTCCATTCCAATGTGCTTTCATCAAATCGAGAGACTCTTATCACAATGAGCGCGCTTTGTGGAAAAAGCAACACAAGATGTACTCCGATGTGCCGATATGTTTTTCGCACCTAATCTTGACAGGGAAACACACACACACACACACACACACACACACACACACACAAAAGCGCGCACACACAAGCTCACACATACACACACACACACACACACACACACACACACACACACACACACACACAAGCGCATTCGCGCACGCACACACACTGCCGATCTTACCATCTGACACACAATCAGGCCTTGCCTATCATTGCCTCTGTCTGTCTGTCTCTCACCCCAACCTCTATCTTTTTGCTTTGTATTCTCAGTTCGAAATTTCTGCGTGTCACTCAAAGGGAAAGAGACAGATATTGGTGTTTTGTTATTTCTCTGTGCGTGTGTGTGTGGTGTGCTGTGTGTGTGTGTGTGTGTGTGTGTGTGTGTGTGTGTGTGTGTGTGTGTGTGTGTGTGTGCTTCAGGCCATAAGAGAGTGGTACACCTGGTTGGGATCAGAGCCAGCATCATCAGGAGGCATCTCAACGGATCCTTCAGTATCGGTGGTGAGCGTTTCAACAGAGCGGAGGTCAAGGAGGAGGATTTCTGGAAAGTTGTGGGAAAGTCGGTAGCCAGGAAGAACAACTACCTTGATGAAAAATATCAGTAAGCATATAGGGTGACCACGTGCTCATGGAGTGGTGGATATGTGTGTGTTGTGGTGGTAGTAGATTGTGTGTGTGAGCGTGTGTGAGTGAATGTGTGTGTGTGTGTGTGTGTGAGGAGGGGAGGGGGCTGTGTGTATTTGCGCGCACGCGCACGTGTGTTCAGTTTAATGTTGATGTGATAATAAAATAAATTCTATACGATAACAAAAAATGAACTTCATAAGAATTCAAAATACAATTACAAATTGTAAGGGGGGCGGGGGGCTGTGTTTACAATGCACACACCTTTTTTGTCAAATCCAGATGAAAGCTCAGTATTCTACATGATCCTTATCAATCGTAATTACTACTGCCTCTGTCCAAAGACTGCATTTATCTCTGTAGTTGGTGTATTCATGGATATATCAGTCAATGCAATGTCTTGCATATACAATATGTATGTATGTATGTATGTGCGCAGCCATTCAGCCATCTGCGCATTCACAGATAGATTCATGAGCATCCTCCCCCCACCCCACCACCACCCTCCCCCCATCCCCCAGCTGGATGACAACGATGGTCATCATCGATCTCGATGGACACACACAAAAAATGTATGTATGTGGGGCATTTTATAGAGGAGACAGTGCCACTCGAAGCCTCACCCCCATCCTGGTAGACAACACCGCCAGTTTGTCCCACATGTCCTATGACGGAAACATCCAGGCGGAAATGGGTCGCCTCATTACCCTATCCCGGATAGATGGAGCTCGCTAGCCTAGAAAGGCAGTTCATCTAGAAGGAAACTCCGTTTTCAAACCCGAGCAGATGAAGCTCGTTAGCCACGGAAGGCTGATCGTCTGGGAGAAGGACAACTCCAAGCTCAAACCTCTGTTGCCTTGCGGCTACATCTTCTTCAGGAAAAGGCTAAAGGAGTGAACCCTGACAGAAAACCCGGAGTCGGAGTCCCTAAGGCGGTCTTGAGTTCTAACCAGCTCCTCTCCAGCAGCTCCTGCGTCATCCCTGGTGCCAGGCGTACTGGCTTCTGCTTTCCCCCTGGAGTCATCTAGAAACGAGGATTGGGAGGACTTGCTACATGGCCAACAGCTTGTCCTCCAGATCAATCTGCCCAGACCTGCACCTGGAGAGGTCACTCCAACTTCGCTAAGTCAGCGTGGACACAACATGGAGAGCAGCAGTTACCGGTTATAAGCCAAGGCTCGTTTGGCGTAGAGCCGGGCGCCAGGGGTTGCTCTCGTCGGTGGGAGGAATTCTTGGACTCCATTGAGTAGTTATCGCCCGCCTCAAGCTGGGCAGCCCCCAGCCAATAAGGCGCTACCCCGCCATAACCTGCTTGCTCCAATGGGTGCTTGGAGCTTAGAGAAATCAACAGGCGGGTTGTAAATTCCAGCACCAGACAAAAGAAAAATCAAGAGGAAGATGCTAGCTTTTCAGATTGCAAGCTGGAATGTAAGGACAATGTGTCCAGGTTTTAACAGCGATCTGCAGTCAACAGACAACCTACGAAAGACTGCTGACAGAGAACTAAGCCGTCTTAAGATCGACGTTGCTGCTCTGCAAGAGACAAGGCTGCCAGAGGATGGATCTACACGTTCTTCTGGCAGGGGAAGAGCTCAGAGGAGGCACACATACACGGCGTGGGTTTTGCTGTGAGGAACTTTGTTGTCAGCCATCGAACTGCCGACTGGAGGTTCTGAGAGGCTCCTGGCCATGAAGATGACAACAAGAACGGGCACAGCCATTTGTTTGAGCTTTTGCTCCAACCCTAAGCTCTGCCACAGACGAGAAGGACCAGTTCTATGATGCTCTCGATTCAGTTGGGAGATGTGTGCCCAACAATGAAGGTCTTTACATCTTGGGAGATCTCAGTGCAAGGGTGGGTGCTGACTTCGAAGCCTGGCCTATAATCGGACGTCATGGAGTTGACAGAATGAATGAGAATGGTCAGAGACTTTTAGAGCTGTGTTCCTTTCACAAGTTGGCAGTGACAAACACCTTCTTCAAAATCAAGGCAAGGCACAAAGTCGCATGGCGTCACCCCAGATCCAACCACTGGCACCAGCCAGATCTAATCTTGTCCAGGAAGCAAGACCTGAATGGTGTGCTCAACACAAGAAGCTTCCACAGCGCTGATTGTGACACTGACCACATCCTCGTCCGCTCCAAAATACGACTCATCCCGCACAGAATGCATCATTCCAAATCCAAAGGCCGCCCGTGTATCAACGCTTGCCGATCAACAAACCTGGTCAAAGGTCAGGAGTTTTGGGGAATCCTTTGTGCATCATTGGAGAATGGCCGTTCAGAAGCTTCGAGTGTAGACGCCAAGTGGAAACATGTGCGCGATGCTGTCTACCAGTCAGGGGTGGAGCGTTTGGAAGAAAGGAGCAGAGAAATGAGGACTGGTGGGAGGCAAGCTGGCAGAAAATGGAACCAGCGGTGGAGACCAAGCGTACGGCACACCTAGCACATGAAAGCAATCCCCACCAAGCTACACGGGACGCACTGAGGTCTGCACACAGTAAGTGTCAGCAGACAGCTTGGCGCTGCACCAACAACCATTGGCTGAATCTGAGTCACCACCAAAGTCAAACAGCAGCAGGGCAGGGTCTGCTCTGGTGTGCGTTCTCCAGAATCAGTTGTTCGCTATCGATTGCTGGCTCTGAGACTGCAGCAGTTGAACCCGCGTGTGGCTGTGTACAGGGGACTCTGGATGAGTGGTGTGGAAGCAATATCACTGAAACGGTGCAAATGACTGGGCAGCAAAATAATTTTGTTTTAAATGTGGGGGAGAGGGGGGGGGGAGGGGTGATCAGTCACCACAACAGTCATGAAAATCTCTTGCAGCGATGATGGAGCCCTTGTTTTCTGTTGCAGCCCTCTCCCAGGGCACCAGGTTGTCGCAATCGCCCGGTCACACATCGGCCCAGCTGAGTACGACGTGCTGTTTAACAACTGTGAGCATTTCGCCACCAAATGTCGCTATTTTCAGAGTGTTAGTCGTCAGGCAGAGTCTTTCATTGAAAGGTGTAGCAAGGTTGTACTCGGAGTAGCCAGAGCAGTTGCGATTTTTTTCGGGGGTTTGAGGCTGTTCGCAATTAGTAGAAGAAATTGATCCGACTGAAAAGAAAAAGTTGAGGAAGCTTTTAGGGCAACAGCCGCTGTTGCCTCGGTAACCAAGAAGCTGTCGCCGTGAGAATTGTACCTCATCATATTGATGATTAGGCAGCCATAATGTGTTTTCTGGGACTGATGTACGCATGCCTGGTTTGTACACGTTTCAACAACCCCAAATATGTTCCCGTTTTAGGATGGAATCTTTGACATGTATGGATTTCTTCTTCTTATGCGTTCGTGGGCTGCAACTCCCACGTTCACTCGTATGTACACGAGTGGGATTTTTCGTGGATGACCGTTTTTACCCCGCCATGTAGGCAGCCATACTCCGCTATCGCGGGGGGCGGGGGGGTATGCTGGGTATGTTCTTGTTTCCATAACCACCGAACGCTAACATGGATTACAGGATCTTTAACGTGCGTATTTGATCTTCTGCTTGCGTATACACACAAAGGGGGTTCTGGCACAATCAGGTCTGCACATATGTTGACTTAGGAAATCGTAAAAATCTCCATCCTTTACCCACCAGGCGCCGTCACCATGATTCGAACCCGGGACCCTCAGATTGACAGTCCAACGCTTTAACCACTCGGCCATTGTATCTGTCATGTGGATTTCTTTCATTTTCTGGATGTTAGTATACTGTCACCATGACGGTCTCTCTGGAAGCGAGGATGATGATACGTTGTGCCATCATGTGACTCTGGAACCCAACGTCCAAAGCACACATTTGGTTACAGGTGTGACATGGTGTATACACACAGGGGGTAAAGGTAGTACACAGGAAGTTACAGGTGTGACATGGTGTATACACATAGAGATATATAGACACTACACAGCCAGTTACAGGTGTGACATGGTGTATACACATAGAGATATATAGACACTACACAGCAAGTTACAGGTGTGACATGGTGTATACACATAGAGATATAGACACTACACATCAAGTTACAGGTGTGACATGGTGTATACACATAGAGATATATAGACACTACACAGCAAGTTACAGGTGTGACATGGGGTATACACATAGAGATATATAGACACTACACAGCAAGTTACAGGTGTGACATGGTGTATACACATAGAGATATATAGACACTACACAGCAAGTTACAGGTGTGACATGGTGTATACACATAGAGATATAGACACTACACAGCAAGTTACAGGTGTGACATGGGGTATACACATAGAGATATATAGACACTACACAGCAAGTTACAGGTGTGACATGGTGTATACACATAGAGATATATAGACACTACACAGCAAGTTACAGGTGTGACATGGTGTATACACATAGAGATATAGACACTACACAGCAAGTTACAGGTGTGACATGGTGTATACACATAGAGATATATAGACACTACACATCAAGTTACAGGTGTGACATGGGGTATACACATAGAGATATAGACACTACACAGCAAGTTACAGGTGTGACATGGTGTATACACATAGAGATATATAGACACTACACAGCAAGTTACAGGTGTGACATGGGGTATACACATAGAGATATAGACACTACACATCAAGTTACAGGTGTGACATGGTGTATACACATAGAGATATATAGACACTACACAGCAAGTTACAGGTGTGACATGGGGTATACACATAGAGATATATAGACACTACACAGCAAGTTACAGGTGTGACATGGGGTATACACATAGAGATATATAGACACTACACAGCAAGTTACAGGTGTGACATGGTGTATACACATAGAGATATAGACACTACACAGCAAGTTACAGGTGTGACATGGGGTATACACATAGAGATATATAGACACTACACAGCAAGTTACAGGTGTGACATGGTGTATACACATAGAGATATATAGACACTACACAGCAAGTTACAGGTGTGACATGGTGTATACACATAGAGATATAGACACTACACAGCATGTTACAGGTGTGACATGGTGTATACACATAGAGATATATAGACACTACACAGCAAGTTACAGGTGTGACATGGTGTATACACATAGAGATATATAGACACTACACAGCAAGTTACAGGTGTGACATGGGGTATACACATAGAGATATATAGACACTACACAGCATGTTACAGGTGTGACATGGTGTATACACATAGAGATATATAGACACTACACAGCAAGTTACACGTGTGACATGGTGTATACACATAGAGATATATAGACACTACACAGCAAGTTACAGGTGTGACATGGTGTATACACATAGAGATATATAGACACTACACAGCAAGTTACAGGTGTGACATGGGGTATACACATAGAGATATATAGACACTACACAGCAAGTTACAGGTGTGACATGGGGTATACACATAGAGATATATAGACACTACACAGCAAGTTACAGGTGTGACATGGTGTATACACATAGAGATATATAGACACTACACAGCAAGTTACAGGTGTGACATGGTGTATACACATAGAGATATAGACACTACACAGCAAGTTACAGGTGTGACATGGTGTATACACATAGAGATATATAGACACTACACATCAAGTTACAGGTGTGACATGGTGTATACACATAGAGATATATAGACACTACACATCAAGTTACACGTGTGACATGGTGTATACACATAGAGATATATAGACACTACACAGCAAGTTACAGGTGTGACATGGGGTATACACATAGAGATATATAGACACTACACAGCAAGTTACAGGTGTGACATGGGGTATACACATAGAGATATATAGACACTACACAGCCAGTTACACGTGTGACATGGTGTATACACATAGAGATATATAGACACTACACAGCAAGTTACAGGTGTGACATGGTGTATACACATAGAGATATAGACACTACACAGCATGTTACAGGTGTGACATGGGGTATACACATAGAGATATATAGACACTACACAGCAAGTTACAGGTGTGACATGGTGTATACACATAGAGATATATAGACACTACACAGCAAGTTACAGGTGTGACATGGTGTATACACATAGATATATAGACACTACACAGCAAGTTACAGGTGTGACATGGTGTATACACATAGAGATATAGACACTACACAGCAAGTTACAGGTGTGACATGGTGTATACACATAGAGATATATAGACACTACACAGCAAGTTACAGGTGTGACATGGGGTATACACATAGAGATATATAGACACTACACAGCAAGTTACAGGTGTGACATGGGGTATACACATAGATATTTATATCTCCTCAGTGATTTTTCTTCTTTTTTTCTTCTTTTTTTTTTTTCCTCCAAATACTTTATCTTGCAACTTTTGCTGACCATTTACAGTATCATGCCCAGTGTGAAATTCAGAAGAAAATTTGTTTAAAGATTTTCCTCACGGTTTTGGACATGATTTTTTGACTCACTTGTGTAAACAAAGTGAGTCTATGTTTCAACCCCGTGTTCG
>NC_134903.1:27366440-27370498 GCF_041734735.1 Babylonia areolata
TGACTAATTGTAAAAGCCCACCTGTACAGGTAATTCACGTCAGTTCATTTCAAAAGACTATATTGTCGCCTTCAAACAAGCAACACAGAAAACTTTCTCTTTGGCTAGTTCAGGTAGGTGAACTTTAGAAATAAATGATGTGGTGACTGTTACCTAAAGGGGTGTGTTTTGCTTGTTTTGAACACAGGTAGGTTAATTCTTCCGCGTGTAGTGGGGACTGTTATATAATAGGACCTGCCTGCTGTGGGTTGGTTGAATTCTTCAGCATATTTGTGGGGAATGTCAGGAAATAGGGGTGCTTTACCTGATGAATTCAGGCAGGTTATATTTTACATGTTGTGAGGAAGGATTGTCAGGTGACGGAAGTGATTACCTGCTGCAGGTAAGTTGAAATTTTCAGTACGTTGTGGAACTGTCAGAAACAGGAATGCTTTACCTGCTGAACACTGGCAAGCTGAATTATCCAGCATGTCGTTGGGACTGTTCTGTAATAGGGTTGTTTTACCTGTTTCAGGTAGGATGAATTCTTCAGCATGTTTTGGTGAGTGCCAGGTAATAGGGGTCTTTTACCTAAACACAGGAAGGTTGAATTATTCATCATGTATTTAGAACTGCAATGTAACAGAAGTGTTCTACCTGAACAAAGGTAGGTTGAATTCTTCGGCATGTTGTGGGGATTGTTATGTTCGAGGATTGTTTTACCTGTTACAGGTAGACTGAAATCTTCAGCATGTTGTTGGGACTGTTATGTAATAGGGTTGTTTTACCTGTTACAGGTAGACTGAAATCTTCTGCATGTTGTTGGGACTGTTATGTAATAGGGTTGTTTTACCTGTTGCAGGTAGATTGAAATCTTCTGCATGTTGTTGGGACTGTTATGTGATAGGATTGTTTTGCCTGTTGCAGGTAGATTGAAATCTTCAGCATGTTGTTGGGACTGTTATGTGATAGGATTGTTTTGCCTGTTGCAGGTAGATTGAAATCTTCAGCATGTTGTTGGGACTGTTATGTGATAGGATTGTTTTGCCTGTTGCAGGTAGATTGAAATCTTCAGCATGTTGTTGGGACTGTTATGTGATAGGATTGTTTTACCTGTTGCAGGTAGATTGAAATCTTCAGCATCTTGTTGGGACTGTTATGTGATAGGATTGTTTTGCCTGTTGCAGGTAGGCTGAATTCTCCAGCATGTTGTGAAGACTGTCAGGTAAAATGACTGTTTTACCTGTTGCAGGTAGGTTGAAATTTCAGTACATTGTGGAACTGTCAGAAACAGGAATGCTTTACCTGCTGAACACAGGCAAGCTGAATTATCCAGCATGTCGTTGGGACTGTTCTGTAATAGGGTTGTTTTACCTGTTTCAGGTAGGATGAATTCTTCAGCATGTTTTGGTGAGTGCCAGGTAATAGGGGTCTTTTACCTAAACACAGGAAGGTTGAATTATTCATCATGTATTTAGAACTGCAATGTAACAGAAGTGTTCTACCTGAACAAAGGTAGGTTGAATTCTTCGGCATGTTGTGGGGATTGTTATGTTCAAGGATTGTTTTACCTGTTACAGGTAGACTGAAATCTTCTGCATGTTGTTGGGACTGTTATGTAATAGGGTTGTTTTACCTGTTGCAGGTAGATTGCAATATCCAGCATGTTCTGAGGACTGTCAGGTAAAATGACTGTTTTACCTGTTGCAGGTAGGTTGAATTCTTCAGCATGTTGTTGGGACTGTTACGTGATAGGATTGTTTTACCTGTTGCAGGTAGGTTGAATTCTTCAGCATGTTGTGGGGACTGTTATGTGATAGGATTGTTTTACCTGTTGCAGGTAGGTTGAATTCTTCAGCATGTTGTGGGGACTGTTACGTGATAGGATTGTTTTACCTGTTGCAGGTAGATTGAAATCTTCAGGATGTTGTGAGGACTGTCAGGTAAAATAACTTTTTTATCTGTTGCAGGTAGGTTGAATTCTTCATCAAGTTGTGAGGACTGTTATTGTGATAGGATTGTTTTACCTGTTACATCTAGGTTGAATTCTCCAGCATGCTGTCGAGACTGTTAGATACAAGGATTGTTTTACCTGTTGCAGGTAGGTTGAATTCTTCAGCATGTTATGGGGACTGTTACGTGATAGGATTGTTTTACCTGTTGCAGGTAGATTGAATTCTCCAGCATGCTGTCGAGACTGTTAGATACAAGGATTGTTTTACCTGTTGCAGGTAGGTTGAATTCTTCAGCATGTTATGGGGACTGTTACGTGATAGGATTGTTTTACCTGTTGCAGGTAGATTGAAATCTTCAGGATGTTGTGAGGACTGTCAGGTAAAATAACTTTTTTATCTGTTGCAGGTAGGTTGAATTCTTCATCAAGTTGTGAGGACTGTTATTGTGATAGGATTGTTTTACCTGTTACATCTAGGTTGAATTCTCCAGCATGCTGTCGAGACTGTCAGATACAAGGATTGTTTTACCTGCTGCAGGTAGGTTGAATTCTTCATCAAGTTTTGGGGATGGTCAGGTATGAAGTCTCCATCCACACAAGGCACGAAGATGAAATCTGTCACCCGCCAGCCAATGGACCTGGAACAGGTTTACAAACTTTATTGTTTGGACGGGCGCTACAGCCCAGAGATTAAAGCGTTGGACTTTCAATCTGAGGGTCCTGGGTTCGAATCTTGGCAACGGCGCCTAGTGCGTAAAGGGTGGAGATTTTTCTGATCTCTCAGGTCAACATATGTGCAGATCTGCTTGTGGCTAAACCCCCTTCGTGTGTATACGCAAACAGATCAAATACGCACGTTAAAGACCCTGTACTCCATGTCAGCGTTCAGTGGGATATGGAAACAAGTACATACCCAGCATGCACACCCCAGAAAACGGAGTGTTGCTGCCTACATGGCGGGATAAAAACGCTCATACACGATAAAGACCGCTCGTGTACATGCAGCCCACGAACAAAGAATAATAAACAGAAAGATTAATTTTCATAAAATGTTATGAATACTATGCCCGAATTCTGAATAATTTCTAAAGATCAGTATGGTCGAGGGTTTCATATTTTCTAATTACTGTACTTCAAGTACTGTGCCCAAAATCTTGATAATTTCTGATGATTAGTTTCTTAAGGTACATGTTGAACTGGAACGTTTCTTTTTCACTGCACGCATAACTAAATGTGATATTTTTTGGTACAGGAACCGCCGTTTCAAAATTTAAAACGATGAATTTACAGTTTTGTTTTTTTTCCTATTCGAAAATAGTGGTCCATAGTGTTTCTTATCACAATACATTAAAAAAAAAGAAGAAGAAGAAAGGGGATTGGTTGAATGGGTAAAAAAAATTAGGCACAGTAAAGGCCTTTTTTTTTTTTTTTTATACTATTCTGCCCATTTAACGACACAGAACAAAAATAAAGAACGACACAAAACTTAAAATAATAATAATAATAATAAGAAGAAGAAGAAGAAGAACGACGAATAAGAATAGGAACTGGAATAGTCTATTAAAAGTAACAAAGCAATGAAAAGAACAACTGATACATTATCTTCAAGAAGAAGACATTTCTGGTTGTAGAATAAAGCTGTTGCATTTCGTTACTTTTTTTTTCAGCTCAAAATAATTTTTGTTGTTGTTGATGATATTGTTGATGTTGTTGTTGTTGTTGATCATGATGTTGTTGCTGTTGTTGATATAGTTGTTGTTGTTGTTGATGTTGTTGTTGATAATGTTGTTGATGTTATTGTTGGTGTTGATGACATTTTCATTCAAACTTTGCCACGTTCATGTGTGTAGAGGACTCATTTGTGGCCGAGAGACTGTTCTGTGGGTGGCGAGCCTTTGGGTGCACACGCAGTTTCCATTCTGATGCTTAAAGATCATAGTGTGTTGTGAGGTGTGTGTCGTGTCGTGTCGCGTCGTGTGGTGTGTTGTGAAGTGTGGTGTGGTGTGGTGTGTCGTATCGTGTCGTGTGGTGTGTTGTGAGGTGTGGTGTGGTGTGGTGTGTCGTGTCGTGTGTTGTGAGGTGTGGTGTGGTGTGGTGTGGTGTGGTGTGGTGTGTCGTGTTGTGT
>NC_134903.1:27375598-27380598 GCF_041734735.1 Babylonia areolata
TGTGAAGTCTCCCAACGACGGACCAGGCGGAGGAGGAAACCTTTCCCAACGGCTGTGAAATCGGAAGAGGATGACCAAAGGGCAGGGGGAGCTCTTATCCTTGGCTGGAAGTCCTCCTAGGAGATGGAGCTCCAAAGAAAAAACCTGCACCTGCTGAGGCCGTCCTACACGTGGCACTGCACCTGTGGGACTGTGAGCGTCGGTAGGCGAGAGAGTGGGGAAGGGACTGCACAACTCCTCCTCACTAAAAGAAAAGTCACCTGTGCTGGTCAGGCAACCAGGCTAATGTCGGAACGAGCTAGCCCTTTAACAGCCAGCTTTCCCAAGCCCTGCGGCGATGGAGAAGTGGTAACGGGGACAGGCAGAGGATGCTGCTGGCAGTTCCTAGTCACGACTCTGCACGCAGGCGGCTGTGGGGTGATGGTCGTCCGCCGTAGACTGGGGCAGATGCGGCGCCCGTATCCTCCCACAGTGTCAGAGCAGCCCTTTTTAGGGACAGCACTGCTCTCCCCACGTGGGGAAGGGGAGATAAAAAGATCCCTAAACAAAGCCTGCCTCGCCTAGTACCTAGTAGGAAACCGCACCTACTTGGACATCCAACACTAGCGGTCGAAAACAACAGAAGGAAAGAACCAGGAGTCATGTCCTGACTCTGGGTGCCTGGAATGTTCGCACCCTCTTAGACAGAGACAACAGACCAGAAAGACGCACAGCGCTCATTGCTAGAATGCTTGATCACTACCAGGTGGACATAGCAGCCCTGAGCGAAACCAGGTTTGCCGGTGAAACCCAGCTGGAGGAAGTTGGAGGGGGCTACACTTTCTACTGCATTGGGAAGCCAGAAGGCACCCCAAGAACCTCAGGCGTGGGCTTTGCCATACGAACCAAACTTGCACGACAGCCTTCCACGTGGGATAAACGACAGGCTGATGACCCTGCATCTGAAGCTGTCCAATGATCGCTTCTCCACAGTCATCAGCTGCTATGCCCCGACCATGACCAACCCTGATGACATCAGCACGGCACTGGCAAGTGCAACTCCAACGGACTGCTTTTGCTCTCGCTCTGCGCGCAGCATGGACTGACCATCACCAACACCCTCTTCCAACAAGCAGACAAGTACAAGAACACATGGATGCACCCCCGCTCCAAGCAATGGCACATGCTGAACTATGTGATTGTCCGGCAGAGGGAAAGAGGTGATGTTTCCATTACACACTGCATGAGAGGAGCAGTCTGTTGGTCAGACCATCGCCTGCTACGCAGCAAGATGAACATCAGACTTGCACACAAGCTCCAACCAGTCAGGCAGAAACCCCCTAGGAAGCTGAACATCCACCGCCTCCCTATCACCAAGGACGTGCTGCAGCAGCAAATCCAAGTAGCTCTCCAAGAAATTCCTGTATCGACTGATGTAGAAGAGGTATGGAGCACCTTTAGAGATGCTGTGTACACAGCAGCAGCTGACACACTCAGCTTTGTACAGAGGAGCCACAAACACTGGTTTGACGAGAACGACTCTGGAATCTCCAAGCTCCTGAACACACTGCATATACGGCATCAGGATCACATTTCCGATAAAGACTGCCAAAGGAAGGAGAACCAGTTCTTGCAAACCAAGCAGCTTGTACAGAAGAGGCTGCGTGAGATGAAGAACACCTGGTGGGAGAGAAAGTCCGAAAAGCTTCAGTCCGCTGCTGATGCTCATGACATGAAGACCTTCCATGATGGTCTCCAAGCTGTGTATGGGCCGAGAGTCACAGGATCAACTCCTGTCCGAGCCTCGGACAAAACCACCCTCCTGACAGACAAGAAAGACATCCTTGCCCGCTGGGCAGAGCACTTCAACACCCTCCTCAACAGGGACTCGTCCGTATCAGACGAGGCAATTGCAGCCCTCCCACAGATACCAGTCAGTGACTCGCTAGCTGCCCCTCCCACCAATGGTCGAGACCCAGAAGGCCCTGAAGCTGACAACGTCAGGAAAAGCACCAGGAGCGGATGGAATCCAGGCTGACATCTACAAGTTTGGAGGCGAGGTGCTGACAGACAAGCTGATCGCCCTGTTCCAGTCTATCTGGGAGAGAGGGGAGGTCCACAGGATTTCAGGGATGCTTCTATTGTCCACATTTACAAACGGAAGGGAGACAAACATCCTGCGATAACCACGGTGGAATCTCTCTCCTCTGCATCGCCGGCAAAATCTTCGCCCGCATCATACTGAACAGACTGGTTGACCATGTCTCCAACACAGTCATCCCTGAAGCACATTGTGGCTTCCGCTCAGGCAGGGGAACATGTGACATGGTGTTTGCCGTATGCCAGATGCAAGAGAAGTGCCGTGAGCAGAACAAGGAGCTCCACATGGTCTTTGTAGACCTGACTAAGGCCTTCGACACGGTGAACCGCCGTGGTCTGTGGAAGATCCTCCAAAAGTTCGGCTGCCCAGAGAGCCTAATCCAGCTGATTGCGTCTTTCCATGATGGCATGCAGGCGAGAGTACAGGAAAATACTGACATGTCGGATCCGTTCCCTGTGGTAAATGGAGTGAAGCAGGGCTGCGTCCTGGCACCCACACTGTTCTCCATTCTCTTCTCTGCCATGCTGATTGACGCCTTCCAAGACTGTGACCGGGGCATCTACATTCAGTTTCGCACAGATGGCAAACTTTTCAACTTGCGGCGACTCCACGCCAGGTCCAGGGTGTTTGAGGCACTGTTGAGAGAATTCCTCTTCGCTGATGACTGCGCGCTTGCTCCACACACCCATGAGGACATGCAGTTCATTATGGACAGGTTCTCAACCTCCTGCAGACGCTTTGGACTCACCATCAGCCTCAGCAAGACCGAGTCCATGTACCAACCAGCTAGCTCACAGAACGCCAGTGCCTCCCCCCCCCACCCCCCATCTGCAATCAAGATCAATGACACAGAGATCAAGTCAGTCGACAAGTTTTGCTACCTGGGCAGCACCCTATGCAGCAACGGAGCCCTTGATGCAGAAGTGACGCTGCGCATCGCCAAGGCCAGCTCCGCCTTTGGCAGACTCAACAACAGGCTGTGGAACAACAAAGGCATCAGGCTCAGCACCAAGATGAAAACCTACAGAGCTGTTGTGCTGACCACCTTGTACTGCTGTGAAACATGGACGACGTATCGCCGTCACATTCAACAACTTGAGCAGTTTCACCAGAGATACTTACGAAAGATCTTCGGCATAAAGTGGCAAGACTGGGTCTCCAACCTCCAGGTCCTAGAGAGGAGCGGCCTACCCAGCATCGAAAGCCTGCTGATCCAGTGCCAGCTACGCTGGACAGGACACGTTGTTCGCATGACAGACAGCAGGATCCCGAAGATGCTTTTATATGGCCATCTGAAGGAAGGCCACCATGAACGTGGAAGACCCTGCAAGCGCTTCAAGGACACCTTGAAGACAAACCTCAAAGCCTGTGACATAGACATCGCTTCCTGGGAAACTGATGCCCTTGACCGCTCTCGCTGGAAGATGCTGTGCTCTAGTGGCATAAAGGCGTTTGCAAACAAGAGAACGCTGGCCATTAAGGAGAAGCGTGAGCGAAGGAAGCAGGGCTCAACTTCTGGAGACGTTTTCCCTTGCAACACCTGTGGGAAGTGCTGCGCATCCAGAATCGGCCTCTTCACCCATATGAGGACACACACCGACAGATAAGCCTGCTTGTCTACTCATCCGTCGGACCGACGGGAGACTCCGTCAATCATGCCTTTTGAAAAACCTTACTTCAGACAAAGAAAAAGGAGCAACATATTTTTTTTTTTAAAGGAAAAGGGGGCTGGGGGAGTGGGAGGGGGGGGGGAGACAACGCATGAAAAACCCACTGGTAAAAGAACCGTTGCCGTAGAAATGGGTGGCTTAAGATTTTAGTGTCAGACTTCCTGGTAATAAAAAAAAATGGTTGGGTCAAAGACTATGAGAAAGACTGAGTCACAACCCCCCCCCCCTTCCTCATTCCCCCCCCATCCCTCCTCCCCCCCCCCCCCCCCCCCGCCCAGCCTCAGTCCCTTCCCCCTTCCTACGCACCACATTTTTGCTTATCGAGCATTTTTTGGAGACTTCTTCACTATCCGAATATGTTCATTTTTGCAGCATGTTGATAGTAAAACATTTTTTTAAAATACACTTGCAGACAGGGGGTCGGGGTGGGGGAGAAAAAAAAGATGTGGGGCTGCTTCGTGGTGAGTTGCTCTCCCCGTGGAGAGAATGCAATACAGTGCAATGCAATGCAACACAATGCAATGCAATACAATACAATACAAGGCAATATGATACAATGCAATGAAATACAATACAATACAACGCAACGCAACGCAACGCAATGCAATGCAGTGCAATGCAGTAAATACAATACAATACAATACAATACAATACAACAATACTATACAATATGATGACAATTCTCTGCAAACAAAACAAAACAAAACAAAAACATAGTTATCTCTCCAAGAAAAAAAAGAGCAGCTTTAGACGGATTCAGGACTTCGTTGCAGAAGCGTTCTTATTTAAGCAGCATACACATTACCCTGCACCTCCTCTACCCCGCTCCTCCACACACTCATTTCTAGGCTACGTATCGCAGCTTCCACGGCACACACACTCTTTAGATGCACTGTGGCAGAACCAGTTAGGCGTCAGTTGGACCTCTGATCCGGTGTTCACTGGTGGTAAGGTCTCGAAGCTCTCTTTCGGCACACTTGTGTGCCCTTGGGAAAGGCACGTAACTCCGATTTTTTCCTCAACCCACTCAGTTGTGAATGAGTACCTGAGTTCTTTGGGGAATGTTAACTCTCTCCATACGAACGGCGAAAGAGACGACGTTAACAGCGTTTCACCCCAATTACCATCATCAAAATATTGCAAGCGGAAGGCTCTTATACTGAAGACGTGAATGTTGACAAAGAATACCACAATTCTGACGACGGAAGCTAAAGGTTGGGTCATTCAGACACCCACTGGACATCCGAGGG
>NC_134903.1:27385598-27395598 GCF_041734735.1 Babylonia areolata
TATTCCCTTGTGCTATAAACACAGAAACCTATGGTGCTTAAGAATAGCTGGGAATTCCACATGCGATGTGTAGAAAATATGGCCCATCATACCACCGAACATAAACAGCAGTAGGTTCATGGATAACAGACCCATGATCTGGTCACCCTTCAGTGACATGGGTCCTCTACCTAGCTGCTGAATAAATGGAGTTTGGCAGTGAAAGGGTTAAATTCATTGTGTTTTATTGCACTGTGCTGACTTACACTGTCCTGTTTTCCATCCAGTGGCACTGTATGATATGTAGGCTTACTACAGGGCCACCACGGTACATGCATCGCATTGTATAATACTGTATTGCATTGTGTTTACCGTGCCTTATTGTGCTGCAGTGTGTTGTATAATACTGTATTGCATTGTGTTTACCGTGCCTTATTGTGCTGCAGTGTATTGTGTTGTATAATACTGTATTGCATTGTGTTTACCGTGCCTTATTGTGCTGCAGTATGTTGTATAATACTGTATTGCATTGTGTTTACCGTGCCTTATTGTGCTGCAGTATGTTGTATAATACTGTATTGCATTGTGTTTACCGTGCCTTATTGTGCTGCAGTGTGTTGTGTTGTATAATACTGTATTGCATTGTGTTTACCGTGCCTTATTGTGCTGCAGTGTGTTGTATAATACTGTATTGCATTGTGTTTACCGTGCCGTATTGTGCTGCAGTGTGTTGTATAATACTGTATTGTGCTGCAGTGTGTTGTGTTGTATAATACTGTATTGCATTGTGTTTACCGTGCCGTATTGTGCTGCAGTGTGTTGTATAATACTGTATTGCATTGTGTTTACCGTGCCTTATTGTGCTGCAGTGTGTTGTATAATACTGTATTGCATTGTGATTACCGTGCAGTATTGTGCTGCAGTGTGTTGTGTTGTATAATACTGTATTGCATTGTGTTTACCGTGCCTTATTGTGCTGCAGTGTGTTGTATAATACTGTATTGCATTGTGATTACCGTGCAGTATTGTGCTGCAGTGTGTTGTGTTGTATAATACTGTATTGCATTGTGTTTACCGTGCCTTATTGCGCTGCAGTGTGTTGTGTTGTATAATACTGTATTGCATTGTGTTTACCGTGCCTTATTGTGCTGCAGTGTGTTGTATAATACTGTATTGCATTGTGTTTACCGTGCCTTATTGTGCTGCAGTGTATTGTGTTGTATAATACTGTATTGCATTGTGTTTACCGTGCCTTATTGTGCTGCAGTGTGTTGTGTTGTATAATACTGTATTGCATCGTGTTTACCGTGCCTTATTGTGCTGCAGTGTGTTGTGTTGTATAATACTGTATTGCATTGTGTTTACCGTGCCTTATTGTGCTGCAGTGTGTTGTGTTGTATAATACTGTATTGCATTGTGTTTACCGTGCCTTATTGTGCTGCAGTGTGTTGTGTTGTATAATACTGTATTGCATTCGTGTTTACCGTGCCTTATTGCGCTGCAGTGTATTGTATAATACTGTATTGCATTGTGTTTACCTTACCTTTTTGTGCTGCAGTGTGTTGTATAATACTGTATTGCATTGTGTTTACCGTGCCTTATTGCGCTGCAGTGTATTGTATAATACTGTATTGCATTGTGTTTACCGTACCTTATTGTGCTGCAGTGTGTTGTGTTGTATAATACTGTATTGCATTGTGTTTACCGTGCCGTATTGTGCTGCAGTGTGTTGTGTTGTATAATACTGTATTGCATTGTGTTTACCGTGCCTTATTGTGCTGCAGTGTGTTGTGTTGTATAATACTGTATTGCATTGTGTTTACCGTGCCTTATTGTGCTGCAGTGTGTTGTATAATACTGTATTGCATTGTGTTTACCGTGCCTTATTGCGCTGCAGTGTATTGTGTTGTATAATACTGTATTGCATTGTGTTTACCGTGCCTTATTGTGCTGCAGTGTGTTGTGTTGTATAATACTGTATTGCATTGTGTTTACCGTGCCTTATTGTGCTGCAGTGTGTTGTGTTGTATAATACTGTATTGCATTGTGTTTACCGTGCCTTATTGTGCTGCAGTGTGTTGTGTTGTATAATACTGTATTGCATTGTGTTTACCGTGCCTTATTGTGCTGCAGTGTGTTGTGTTGTATAATACTGTATTGCATTGTGTTTACCGTGCCTTATTGTGCTGCAGTGTGTTGTGTTGTATAATACTGTATTGCATTGTGTTTACCGTGCCTTATTGTGCTGCAGTGTGTTGTATAATACTGTATTGCATTGTGTTTACCGTGCCTTATTGTGCTGCAGTGTGTTGTGTTGTATAATACTGTATTGCATTGTGATTACCGTGCAGTATTGTGCTGCAGTGTGTTGTGTTGTATAATACTGTATTGCATTGTGTTTACCGTGCCTTATTGTGCTGCAGTGTGTTGTGTTGTATAATACTGTATTGCATCGTGTTTACCGTGCCTTATTGCGCTGCAGTGTATTGTATAATACTGTATTGCATTGTGTTTACCGTACCTTATTGTGCTGCAGTGTGTTGTATAATACTGTATTGCATTGTGTTTACCGTGCCTTATTGCGCTGCAGTGTATTGTATAATACTGTATTGCATTGTGTTTACCGTACCTTATTGTGCTGCAGTGTGTTGTGTTGTATAATACTGTATTGCATTGTGTTTACCGTACCTTATTGTGCTGCAGTGTATTGTATAATACTGTATTGCATTGTGTTTACCGTACCTTATTGTGCTGCAGTGTGTTGTATAATACTGTATTGCATTGTGTTTACCGTGCCTTATTGCGCTGCAGTGTATTGTATAATACTGTATTGCATTGTGTTTACCGTACCTTATTGTGCTGCAGTGTGTTGTGTTGTATAATACTGTATTGCATTGTGTTTACCGTACCTTATTGTGCTGCAGTGTGTTGTGTTGTATAATACTGTATTGCATTGTGTTTACCGTACCTTATTGTGCTGCAGTGTGTTGTGTTGTATAATACTGTATTGCATTGTGTTTACCGTACCTTATTGTGCTGCAGTGTGTTGTGTTGTATAATACTGTATTGCATTGTGTTTACCGTGCCTTATTGTGCTGCAGTGTGTTGTGTTGTATAATACTGTATTGCATTGTGATTACCGTGCAGTATTGTGCTGCAGTGTGTTGTGTTGTATAATACTGTATTGCATTGTGTTTACCGTGCCTTATTGTGCTGCAGTGTGTTGTATAATACTGTATTGCATTGTGTTTACCGTGCCTTATTGTGCTGCAGTGTGTTGTGTTGTATAATACTGTATTGCATTGTGTTTACCGTGCCTTATTGTGCTGCAGTGTGTTGTGTTGTATAATACTGTATTGCATTGTGTTTACCGTGCCTTATTGTGCTGCAGTGTGTTGTGTTGTATAATACTGTATTGCATTGTGTTTACCGTGCCTTATTGTGCTGCAGTGTGTTGTGTTGTATAATACTGTATTGCATTGTGTTTACCGTGCCTTATTGTGCTGCAGTGTGTTGTATAATACTGTATTGCATTGTGTTTACCGTGCCTTATTGTGCTGCAGTGTGTTGTGTTGTATAATACTGTATTGCATTGTGATTACCGTGCAGTATTGTGCTGCAGTGTGTTGTGTTGTATAATACTGTATTGCATTGTGTTTACCGTGCCTTATTGTGCTGCAGTGTGTTGTGTTGTATAATACTGTATTGCATCGTGTTTACCGTGCCTTATTGCGCTGCAGTGTATTGTATAATACTGTATTGCATTGTGTTTACCGTACCTTATTGTGCTGCAGTGTGTTGTATAATACTGTATTGCATTGTGTTTACCGTGCCTTATTGCGCTGCAGTGTATTGTATAATACTGTATTGCATTGTGTTTACCGTACCTTATTGTGCTGCAGTGTGTTGTGTTGTATAATACTGTATTGCATTGTGTTTACCGTACCTTATTGTGCTGCAGTGTATTGTATAATACTGTATTGCATTGTGTTTACCGTACCTTATTGTGCTGCAGTGTGTTGTATAATACTGTATTGCATTGTGTTTACCGTGCCTTATTGCGCTGCAGTGTATTGTATAATACTGTATTGCATTGTGTTTACCGTACCTTATTGTGCTGCAGTGTGTTGTGTTGTATAATACTGTATTGCATTGTGTTTACCGTACCTTATTGTGCTGCAGTGTGTTGTGTTGTATAATACTGTATTGCATTGTGTTTACCGTACCTTATTGTGCTGCAGTGTGTTGTGTTGTATAATACTGTATTGCATTGTGTTTACCGTACCTTATTGTGCTGCAGTGTGTTGTGTTGTATAATACTGTATTGCATTGTGTTTACCGTGCCTTATTGTGCTGCAGTGTGTTGTGTTGTATAATACTGTATTGCATTGTGATTACCGTGCAGTATTGTGCTGCAGTGTGTTGTGTTGTATAATACTGTATTGCATTGTGTTTACCGTGCCTTATTGTGCTGCAGTGTGTTGTATAATACTGTATTGCATTGTGTTTACCGTGCCTTATTGTGCTGCAGTGTGTTGTATAATAGTGTATTGCATTGTGTTTACCGTGCCTTATTGTGCTGCAGTGTGTTGTGTTGTATAATACTGTATTGCATTGTGTTTACCGTGCCTTATTGTGCTGCAGTGTGTTGTGTTGTATAATACTGTATTGCATTGTGTTTACCGTGCCTTATTGTGCTGCAGTGTGTTGTATAATACTGTATTGCATTGTGTTTACCGTGCCTTATTGTGCTGCAGTGTGTTGTGTTGTATAATACTGTATTGCATTGTGTTTACCGTGCCTTATTGTGCTGCAGTGTGTTGTGTTGTATAATACTGTATTGCATTGTGTTTACCGTGCCTTATTGTGCTGCAGTGTGTTGTGTTGTATAATACTGTATTGCATCGTGTTTACCGTGCCTTATTGCGCTGCAGTGTATTGTATAATACTGTATTGCATTGTGTTTACCGTACCTTATTGTGCTGCAGTGTGTTGTATAATACTGTATTGCATTGTGTTTACCGTGCCTTATTGCGCTGCAGTGTATTGTATAATACTGTATTGCATTGTGTTTACCGTACGTTATTGTGCTGCAGTGTGTTGTATAATACTGTATTGCATTGTGTTTACCGTGCCTTATTGCGCTGCAGTGTATTGTATAATACTGTATTGCATTGTGTTTACCGTACCTTATTGTGCTGCAGTGTGTTGTGTTGTATAATACTGTATTGCATTGTGTTTACCGTACCTTATTGTGCTGCAGTGTATTGTATAATACTGTATTGCATTGTGTTTACCGTACCTTATTGTGCTGCAGTGTGTTGTATAATACTGTATTGCATTGTGTTTACCGTGCCTTATTGCGCTGCAGTGTATTGTATAATACTGTATTGCATTGTGTTTACCGTACCTTATTGTGCTGCAGTGTGTTGTGTTGTATAATACTGTATTGCATTGTGTTTACCGTACCTTATTGTGCTGCAGTGTGTTGTGTTGTATAATACTGTATTGCATTGTGTTTACCGTACCTTATTGTGCTGCAGTGTGTTGTGTTGTATAATACTGTATTGCATTGTGTTTACCGTACCTTATTGTGCTGCAGTGTGTTGTGTTGTATAATACTGTATTGCATTGTGTTTACCGTGCCTTATTGTGCTGCAGTGTGTTGTGTTGTATAATACTGTATTGCATTGTGATTACCGTGCAGTATTGTGCTGCAGTGTGTTGTGTTGTATAATACTGTATTGCATTGTGTTTACCGTGCCTTATTGTGCTGCAGTGTGTTGTATAATACTGTATTGCATTGTGTTTACCGTGCCTTATTGTGCTGCAGTGTGTTGTGTTGTATAATACTGTATTGCATTGTGTTTACCGTGCCTTATTGTGCTGCATTGTGTTGTGTTGTATAATACTGTATTGCATTGTGTTTACCGTGCCTTATTGTGCTGCAGTGTGTTGTGTTGTATAATACTGTATTGCATTGTGTTTACCGTGCCTTATTGTGCTGCAGTGTGTTGTGTTGTATAATACTGTATTGCATTGTGTTTACCGTGCCTTATTGTGCTGCAGTGTGTTGTATAATACTGTATTGCATTGTGTTTACCGTGCCTTATTGTGCTGCAGTGTGTTGTGTTGTATAATACTGTATTGCATTGTGATTACCGTGCAGTATTGTGCTGCAGTGTGTTGTGTTGTATAATACTGTATTGCATTGTGTTTACCGTGCCTTATTGTGCTGCAGTGTGTTGTGTTGTATAATACTGTATTGCATCGTGTTTACCGTGCCTTATTGCGCTGCAGTGTATTGTATAATACTGTATTGCATTGTGTTTACCGTACCTTATTGTGCTGCAGTGTGTTGTATAATACTGTATTGCATTGTGTTTACCGTGCCTTATTGCGCTGCAGTGTATTGTATAATACTGTATTGCATTGTGTTTACCGTACCTTATTGTGCTGCAGTGTGTTGTGTTGTATAATACTGTATTGCATTGTGTTTACCGTACCTTATTGTGCTGCAGTGTATTGTATAATACTGTATTGCATTGTGTTTACCGTACCTTATTGTGCTGCAGTGTGTTGTATAATACTGTATTGCATTGTGTTTACCGTGCCTTATTGCGCTGCAGTGTATTGTATAATACTGTATTGCATTGTGTTTACCGTACCTTATTGTGCTGCAGTGTGTTGTGTTGTATAATACTGTATTGCATTGTGTTTACCGTACCTTATTGTGCTGCAGTGTGTTGTGTTGTATAATACTGTATTGCATTGTGTTTACCGTACCTTATTGTGCTGCAGTGTGTTGTGTTGTATAATACTGTATTGCATTGTGTTTACCGTACCTTATTGTGCTGCAGTGTGTTGTGTTGTATAATACTGTATTGCATTGTGTTTACCGTGCCTTATTGTGCTGCAGTGTGTTGTGTTGTATAATACTGTATTGCATTGTGATTACCGTGCAGTATTGTGCTGCAGTGTGTTGTGTTGTATAATACTGTATTGCATTGTGTTTACCGTGCCTTATTGTGCTGCAGTGTGTTGTATAATACTGTATTGCATTGTGTTTACCGTGCCTTATTGTGCTGCAGTGTGTTGTATAATACTGTATTGCATTGTGTTTACCGTGCCTTATTGTGCTGCAGTGTGTTGTGTTGTATAATACTGTATTGCATTGTGTTTACCGTGCCTTATTGTGCTGCAGTGTGTTGTGTTGTATAATACTGTATTGCATTGTGTTTACCGTGCCTTATTGTGCTGCAGTGTGTTGTATAATACTGTATTGCATTGTGTTTACCGTGCCTTATTGTGCTGCAGTGTGTTGTGTTGTATAATACTGTATTGCATTGTGTTTACCGTGCCTTATTGTGCTGCAGTGTGTTGTGTTGTATAATACTGTATTGCATTGTGTTTACCGTGCCTTATTGTGCTGCAGTGTGTTGTGTTGTATAATACTGTATTGCATCGTGTTTACCGTGCCTTATTGCGCTGCAGTGTATTGTATAATACTGTATTGCATTGTGTTTACCGTACCTTATTGTGCTGCAGTGTGTTGTATAATACTGTATTGCATTGTGTTTACCGTGCCTTATTGCGCTGCAGTGTATTGTATAATACTGTATTGCATTGTGTTTACCGTACCTTATTGTGCTGCAGTGTGTTGTGTTGTATAATACTGTATTGCATTGTGTTTACCGTGCCGTATTGTGCTGCAGTGTGTTGTGTTGTATAATACTGTATTGCATTGTGTTTACCGTGCCTTATTGTGCTGCAGTGTGTTGTATAATACTGTATTGCATTGTGTTTACCGTGCCTTATTGTGCTGCAGTGTGTTGTATAATACTGTATTGCATTGTGTTTACCGTGCCTTATTGTGCTGCAGTGTGTTGTATAATACTGTATTGCATTGTGTTTACCGTGCCTTATTGTGCTGCAGTGTGTTGTATAATAGTGTATTGCATTGTGTTTACCGTGCCTTATTGTGCTGCAGTGTGTTGTGTTGTATAATACTGTATTGCATTGTGATTACCGTGCAGTATTGTGCTGCAGTGTGTTGTGTTGTATAATACTGTATTGCATTGTGTTTACCGTGCCTTATTGTGCTGCAGTGTGTTGTGTTGTATAATACTGTATTGCATCGTGTTTACCGTGCCTTATTGCGCTGCAGTGTATTGTATAATACTGTATTGCATTGTGTTTACCGTACCTTATTGTGCTGCAGTGTGTTGTATAATACTGTATTGCATTGTGTTTACCGTGCCTTATTGCGCTGCAGTGTATTGTATAATACTGTATTGCATTGTGTTTACCGTACCTTATTGTGCTGCAGTGTGTTGTGTTGTATAATACTGTATTGCATTGTGTTTACCGTGCCGTATTGTGCTGCAGTGTGTTGTGTTGTATAATAGTGTATTGCATTGTGTTTACCGTGCCTTATTGTGCTGCAATGTGTTGTGTTGTATAATACTGTATTGCATTGTGTTTACCGTACCTTATTGTGCTGCAGTGTATTGTATAATACTGTATTGCATTGTGTTTACCGTACCTTATTGTGCTGCAGTGTGTTGTGTTGTATAATACTGTATTGCATTGTGTTTACCGTACCTTATTGTGCTGCAATGTGTTGTGTTGTATAATAGTGTATTGCATTGTGTTTACCGTACCTTATTGTGCTGCAGTGTATTGTGTTGTATAATAGTGTATTGCATTGTGTTTACCGTACCTTATTGTGCTGCAGTGTGTTGTATAATACTGTATTGCATTGTGTTTACCGTACCTTACTGTGCTGCAGTGTGTTGTATAATACTGTATTGCATTGTGTTTACCGTGCCTTATTGCGCTGCAGTGTATTGTATAATACTGTATTGCATTGTGTTTACCGTGCCTTATTGCGCTGCAGTGTATTGTATAATACTGTATTGCATTGTGTTTACCGTGCCTTATTGTGCTGCAGTGTGTTGTGTTGTATAATACTGTATTGCATTGTGTTTACCGTACCTTATTGTGCTGCAGTGTATTGTGTTGTATCGCGTTGTCTTATGCTCGTAATGCACTGCATTATATTGTGTTATTCTGTGGGTTTTTTGTTCTCTCTCTCTCTCTCTGTCTCACTGCGTGTTGTTTGTGTTGCCTTGATCACATGTTTTGGCTGGTGTTCATGACCGCATTGTTTCACATCACGTGTGAAGAGGCCACAAATTCTCGTCGATAGACGTCATTATGGTAATTTCCAAACAAGCTCAGCATACCAACAACAGCAAACAAAATTTGAAAGTCAAATCAGATCCCGAAGAAAACGATGAAGGCTGACATTATGACAGCAAAACAAGAGCGTTCCCCTGTAGCAGACGACGTGACTTTGTGCAAGCAGGGGAATTAATAATCGGTGACCATCGCGCATGCGCAACATATCCACTCCGCACCACGTCCGCTCGCTTGGGAAAGATACAAGCTTGATTTTTGGAAGATTTGTGTCAAAAGAAACTTCTGACTTGGGAACTTTCGATATGTTGCATAATCATGTGTGCTCGACGCATGATACCGCGGGCAACTTTTGTATTTTAGTATCCAAAATTCCGGGACCTTTTTCAGCGAAACTTTTCGTGCATTTTACAATGCAGGCATGCTAGAAATGTCATATAGCGTGTAAATTAATCCACCTTCCTAACCAAGCGTTTGGCTTAAAAACACGACGTAAACTGACCCATATCATGATCACGAGTCAACACCAGTTGACTCAAACAGTCATGTTTTTCTCTCTTTAAAAAAAAAATATTGCTATAATTTTAATATGTATTTGTATTGTTTGTGTGGCCTAAGAACGAAACAAGAGGCTTCATGGCTAACGTGTGATGCCTGCTGTATAAAGACAACAAAACTGAAAATGCCAGAGATGAATTGCCATTACAGACACAATGATCCAAATCTTTTTTTTCTTCTTTTTTTTCTTCTCACCATCCGAATCAAGTATTTATCGAACGGAGAGTTGTGTCGGCTTGAAACGGAGCAATTCTATCTAAAG
>NC_134903.1:27400598-27403098 GCF_041734735.1 Babylonia areolata
AGAGACAGAAAAACTCATCAAACAAAAACAGTCACCTCCCGGCTGTTTACCTCCCGTGCCACACCTCAAGCGTCGTCAGAGCCCCTGGATCCCAGCTGAAAGCGAGAACACCTCGTCCTCACTTTTAATTTCAGTAAGGGGTGCAGAGCTGGTCACAGGACCCCCAAAAACCACGTCCTCGACTTCTCTCAGCCGAGAACTGCGCACCCCCGACAAGCTGAGATCTGAGGCGCTGACCATTCTTTTCTTCTTCTTCTCTCTTCTGCTGTCGTTCTCTCGTACCATTTCGCAGAGCTTTCCGGAAGTCAGAATGTTGTCGACAGGCGTGGTCTTCTTCGTGGCCCTTGTGGTCAGCTCCTCGGCCTTCAAGAACGGAGCCCGGATGCCTCCGGATCTGATGATGGACTCCATGTGCTCCACGGGGGATTTCCGACCCCACCACCCCCGCACGGGCCCCCTGATGATGCCTCAGCACCAGCAGGCTCCCTACGTCCTGGAAGTGGACAGGACCAGCTACGGGCCCAACACCGTCATCAAAGGTGGGTCACTGTTGTTGTTCATGTTGTTGTTGTTGTTGTTGGACCAGCTATGGGCCCAACACCGTCATCAAAGATGGGTCACTGTTGTTCATGTTGTTGTTGTTGTTGGACCAGCTATGGGCCCAACACCGTCATCAAAGATGGGTCACTGTTGTTCATGTTGTTGTTGTTGTTGTTGGACCAGCTATGGGCCCAACACCGTCATCAAAGATGGGTCACTGTTGTTGTTCATGTTGTTGTTGTTGTTGTTGGACCAGCTACGGGCCCAACACCGTCATCAAAGGTGGGTCACTGTTGTTGTTCATGTTGTTGTTGTTGTTGTTGGACCAGCTATGGGCCCAACACCGTCATCAAAGGTGGGTCACTGTTGTTGTTCATGTTGTTGTTGTTGTTGGACCAGCTATGGGCCCAACACCGTCATCAAAGATGGGTCACTGTTGTTCATGTTGTTGTTGTTGTTGTTGGACCAGCTATGGGCCCAACACCGTCATCAAAGGTGGGTCACTGTTGTTCATGTTGTTGTTGTTGGACCAGCTATGGGCCCAACACCGTCATCAAAGATGGGTCACTGTTGTTCATGGTGTTGTTGTTGGACCAGCTATGGGCCCAACACCGTCATCAAAGATGGGTCACTGTTGTTGTTCATGTTGTTGTTGTTGTTGGACCAGCTATGGGCCCAACACCGTCATCAAAGGTGGGTCACTGGTGTTGTTCATGTTGTTGTTGTTGTTGTTGGACCAGCTATGGGCCCAACACCGTCATCAAAGATGGGTCACTGTTGTTCATGTTGTTGTTGTTGTTGGAACAGCTATGGGCCCAACACCGTCATCAAAGATGGGTCACTGTTGTTGTTCATGTTGTTGTTGTTGGACCAGCTATGGGCCCAACACCGTCATCAAAGGTGGGTCACTGTTGTTGTTCATGTTGTTGTTGTTGTTGTTGGACCAGCTATGGGCCCAACACCGTCATCAAAGATGGGTCACTGTTGTTGTTCATGTTGTTGTTGTTGTTGTTGGACCAGCTATGGGCCCAACACCGTCATCAAAGATGGGTCACTGTTGTTGTTCATGTTGTTGTTGTTGGAACAGCTATGGGCCCAACACCGTCATCAAAGGTGGGTCACTGTTGTTGTTCATGGTGTTGTTGTTGTTGGACCAGCTATGGGCCCAACACCGTCATCAAAGGTGGGTCACTGTTGTTGTTCATGTTGTTGTTGTTGTTGTTGGACCAGCTATGGGCCCAACACCGTCATCAAAGATGGGTCACTGTTGTTCATGTTGTTGTTGTTGTTGTTGGACCAGCTATGGGCCCAACACCGTCATCAAAGGTGGGTCACTGTTGTTCATGTTGTTGTTGTTGTTGTTGGACCAGCTATGGGCCCAACACCGTCATCAAAGATGGGTTACTGTTGTTGTTCATGTTGTTGTTGTTGGAACAGCTATGGGCCCAACACCGTCATCAAAGATGGGTTACTGTTGTTGTTCATGTTGTTGTTGTTGGACCAGCTATGGGCCCAACACCGTCATCAAAGGTGGGTCACTGTTGTTGTTCATGTTGTTGTTGTTGTTGTTGGACCAGCTATGGGCCCAACACCGTCATCAAAGATGGGTCACTGTTGTTCATGTTGTTGTTGTTGTTGTTGGACCAGCTATGGGCCCAACACCGTCATCAAAGGTGGGTCACTGTTGTTCATGTTGTTGTTGTTGTTGTTGGACCAGCTATGGGCCCAACACCGTCATCAAAGATGGGTCACTGTTGTTGTTCATGTTGTTGTTGTTGGAACAGCTATGGGCCCAACACCGTCATCAAAGATGGGTCACTGTTGTTGTTCATGTTGTTGTTGTTGGAACAGCTATGGGCCCAACACCGTCATCAAAGGTGGGTCACTGTTGTTGTTCATGTTGTTGTTGTTGTTGGACCAGCTATGGGCCCAACACCGTCATCAAAGGTGGGTCACTGTT
>NC_134903.1:27428098-27450598 GCF_041734735.1 Babylonia areolata
GATGATGAATTTCTATTTATAATAATAAATTGTGTTTGGTTGCCTTTTCAAATTGTTCTCTTTGCTTCGGGTGGTTTTGTTGTTGCTGTTGTTGTTGTTGTTGATGTTGTTGTGTGTGTGTGTGTGTGTGTGTGTGTGTGTGTGTGTGTGTGTGTGCGTGTGTGTGTTTTCTCTGCACCCGCATGGTCTATCTCTGGAATAAACCTTCAAACGGACCTCGCATTTCAGCTGACAACAACAACAACAACAACAACATAGAAGATGCCGCGAGAGCCTTGCACAACGCTGGTGGCGACAGTGGTTGTCGTAGCGGTGACGGCCATCTTGCCCGGGGTCAGAGGTTACTCCACAGGGGCCCCTGGGAAGGACTGCTGGACCGACCGTCCTCTCCATGGCAACAACATGCCCGCCCACCACCTCCCCCCCTACCAGATCGTGGTCAGCAAGATGGACCCCGAGGCTGACCCTGATACCTACTCCCCTGGTGAAATGATCAACGGTAAGGGTTGGGTTGGGTTGTGGTGTGGTGTGGTGTGGTGTGGTGTGAGGTGTGATGTGTGGTGTGGTGTGGTGTGGTGTGGTGTGGTGTGGTGTGGTGTGGTGTGAGGTGTGGTGTGGTGTGGTGTGGTGTGAGGTGTGATGTGTGGTGTGGTGTGGTGTGGTGTGGTGTGGTGTGGTGTGGTGTAAGGGTGTGGTGTAAGGTGTGATGTGGTGGGTGTGGTGTGAGGTGTGTGTAAGGTGTGATGTGGGGTGTGGTGTGAGGTGTGATGTGGTGTGGTGTGAGGTGTGGTGTGGTGTGGTGTGGTGTGAGGTGTGGTGTAAGGTGTGATGTGGTGTGGTGTGAGGTGTGATGTGGTGTGGTGTGAGGTGTGGTGTGGTGTGGGTGTGGCGTGGTGTGGTGTAAGGTGTGATGTGTGTGGGTGTGAGGTGTGATGTGGGTGTGGTGTGGTGTAAGGCGTGATGTGGTGTGGTGTGGTGTGGTGTGGTGTGGTGTGGTGTGGTGTGGTGTGGTGTGATGTGGTGTGGTGTGGTGTGGAGGTGTGATGTGGTGTGGTGGTGGTGTGGATGTGGTGGGGTGTGAGGTGTGGTGTGGTGTGGTGTGGTGTAAGGCGTGATGTGGGGTGGTGTGGTGTGGTGTGGGTGTGGTGTGGTGTGGTGGGGTGTGGTGTGAGGTGGTGTGGGGTGGGTGTGGTGGGGGGGGTGGTGTAAGGGGGTGATGTGGTGTGGTGGGTGTGGTGTGAGGTGGGGTGGGGTTTTGGGGTGGGGGTTAAAGGGGGATTGTGTGGTGGGGTGTGGGGGGGGGGGTTTTGGGGTGTGTGGGTGGGGTTTAAGGTGGGGGTGGTGGGGTTAAGGGGTGATGGGGTGGGGTTGGTGTGGTGGGGTGGGGTTTGGTTTTTAAAGGGTGTGGTGGGGGGAAAAGGGTGGGGGAAAAGGGGGGGTTGGTGGGGTGGGTTTGTTTGGTGTTGGGGTTAAAAGGGGTGTGGGGTGGGGGGGTGTGGGGTGTGGTGTGGTGGGTGTGGGTGGGGGGGGTGTTTGTGGTGGGGTTGGGGTTTGGTGTTTTGGGTGTGGGGGGTTGGTGGGTGGGTTGTGGGGTTGGGGGGTTTAAGGGGGTAAAAGGTTTTGTGTGGTGGGGGTGTAGGGGTGTTTGGGTTTGTGGTGGGTGTAAGGGGGATGGGGTTGGGTGTGGGGGAAGGGGTGGGGGTGTGGGGGGGGTGGGGAAAGGGTGTGTGGGGGGGGTGGGGGGGGGGTTTGGTGTGGTGGGGGTTTTGGGTGGGGGGTAAGGTTGTTTGGGGTTTGGGTTTTGGGTGGTTGTGGGTGTGGGGGGTGTTGTGGGTGGGGTTTTGGGTTTGGGGGGGGGGGGTGTGGGGGGTGGGGGGGGTTTGGTTGGTGTGGGGGTGTGGGGGGGGTGGGGGGGGGTTGGGGTTTGGTGGGGGGGGTTGGGGGGGTTGGGGGGGGGTGGGTGGGAGGGTGGGTTGGGGTGGTGTGGTGGGGTTTAAGGTGGGGGGGGGGGGGGGTTTGGGGGAAAGGGGGGGTGGGGGGTGGGTGGGTGTGGGGGGGGGGGTTGGGGTGGGGGGGGGGGGGTTTTTTAAAGGGGGGGGTTGGGGGGTGGGTTGGGGGTTGGGTTGGGGGGGGGGTGGGGGGGTGGGGGGGGGGGGTGGGTTGGGGGGGGTTTTGGTGGGGGGGGTTGGGTGGGGGGGGGGGGGGGGGGGGGGGGGGTTGGGGTGGGGGGGGTGGGGGGGGGGGGGGTTTGAGGTGGGGGGGGGGGGTTGGGGGGGGGGGGGGGGGGGGTGGGGGGGGGGGGGGTGGTTGGGTGGGGGGGGGGGGTGGGGGGGGGGGGGGGTTTGTTGGGGTTGTGGGTGGGTTTGGGGTGGGGGGGGGGTGTGGGGTTGGGGGTTGGGGGGGAAAAGGTTATTGGGGGGTGTGGGTGGGGGGGGGAGGGGGTGGTGGGGGGGTGAAAGGGGTTGGTGGGTGGGGAAAGGGGGGGTGGGGGTGGGTGGGGGGAAAGGTGGGGGTTTTGGTGTGGGGGTGGTGGGGGGGGGTGGGGGTTGGTGGGGGTTTTGGGTTGGTGGGGGGTGTGGTGGGGGGGTGGGGAAGGGTGTTGGGGGGTGTTGGGGGTTTGGGGTGGGGTTTTGGTGGGGGTGGTTGGTGTATGTGTTGGGGGGGTTTTAAGGTTTGGTGGGGTGGGGTGGTGGGGGTGGGGGTGGTGTGGGTTTAATTGGTGTGGTGTGGGTTGGTGGGGTGTGGGGGGGGGTTTAAAAAGGGTTGTTTTGGGGTGTGGTGGGTGAAGGGTGTGAGGGGGGGTGTGGGGTTGGGGTTGGTTGGTGGGGTTTCTTTGGTGAAGTGTGAGTGGGGTTGTAGGGGGTGGTGTGGGTGGGGTGGGGTTTGGGGTTGGTGGTGGGGGTGTGGTTCGGTGGTGAAAGGTGGATGGGGTGTTGGGGGGGGGGGTTTGTGGGTGGGGGAAAGGGGGTGAGGGGGTTTGGGGTGTGGTGGGGGTGGGGGTTGGTTTTTTTTGGGGTGGGGTGTGGTTGGGGGGTGGGTTTTGATGTGGTGGGGTTGTTTAGGTGTGAGGGGTTGGGGTTGGGGTGAAAGGGTTGAGGGGGTGTAAGGTGTGATGTGGTGTGGTGAAAGGGTGTAGGTGTGGCGGGGTTGTAAGTTGATGGGGTTTGGTGGGTGTGGTTTTAAGGGGGGTGATGTGATGTGGTGTGTGTGGGGGTAAGGGGGATGTGGTGGGGTGGGGTGTGTGAAAAGGGTTGATGTAATGGGTGTGGTTGAGGTGGGGTGTGGTGTAAGGTGTGATGGGGTGTGGTGGGTGTGGTGAAAAGGTGTGATGTGTTTGTGGGTGGGGGGTGTGGTGTTTGGGGTTTTGGGGTGTAAGGTGAGGGGGTTTTTTGGGGTGTGTGTGGTTTGGGTGTGTGGTTGGGGTTTGGGGTTTGGGTGGGGTTGGTTGGGGGGGTTTAAGGTGGATGTGGTGTGGTGTGGTGTGGTGTGGGTTGAGGGTTGTGGGTGGGGGTTTGTAAGGTGTAAAGGTGGGATGGGGGTGGGTGTAATGTGTTTGGGGTTTGGGGTGTGGTGTGGTGTAAGGGGGAATTTATGTTGTGGGGTTTGGGGTGTGTGGGGGTTGGTTGTTAGGTGAGGGGGTTGGGGTGTGGGGTTTTGGTGTGGGGGTGGGGGGTTTTGGTTGGTGAAAGGTTGATTTTTTGGGGGGGGTTTTTGGTGTGGTGGGGTGAAAGGGTAAAGTGGGGGTGGTGTGGGGGGGTGGGGTTTGGGGTTAGGTGTGATGGGGTTTGGGGTGGGGTGTTTTTGGTTGTGAGGTGGGTTGGGTGGTTGGTTGGGGTGGGGATGTTGTGTGGTGTGAGGTGGGGGGTGGGTTTGGGGTTTTGGGGGGTGTGGGGGTAAGGTGTAGTTGGTGGGGTGGGGTTGGGGGGAAGGGTTGAGTGGTGGGAGTGTGGTGTGGTGGGTTGGTTAAAAGGGGTGAGGGGGGTTGTAGGGGTTGGGGTGTGGGGGGAAAGGGTTTTGGTGGGGTGAGGGTGGAAAAAATTTTAAGCTTGGGGGTTGTGGTGTATGTGTAGGTTTTGGGGTTTTTGGGGGTAAGGGGAGGGGTTGGGGTTGGTGGGGTTGGTGAAAGGGGTGTTTGGGGTGTGAGGTGGGGGTGTGGTTGAGGGGGTTGGGGGGTGGGTGTGGAGGTGTGGGGTTGGTGGGGGTTGTTGTGGTTGGGTGTATGTGTTTTTAGGTGTGGTGGGGTGTAAGGTGGGTGTGGTGTTTTTAAAGGGTTTTGGGTGTGGGGGGTTTGGTGGGGGGTGGGGTTAAGGGGGTTTTGGGGTTAAAAATGGGGTGGGGTGGGGGTGGGTGTAGTTTTGGGTGGGTGTGTGGGGTTTGGGGGGTGGGGCCCGGGGGTGTGGTGTGGGGCGGGGTGTGGTTGGTGTGGTGGGGGGGTGTGGTGTGGTTGGTGGGTGGGTGAAAGGGTGTATGTAGTGTGGGGGTGGGGTGTGAGGTGTGGGTGGTGAGGTGTGTGTAAGGGGTGGCGGGTGGGTGGGGGTGGGGAAAAAGGGTTTGATGTGGTGTGTGGGGAGGTGGTGTGGTGGGGTGTTGTGGCGGTGGGGTGGGGTGGGGTTGGTGTGTGGTGGGGTGGGTGGGGTGAAAGGTGTATGTATTGGGGGGTGTGGTGGGTGTGTGGTGTTTGGTTGTTTTTGGTTGTGTGGGTTGGGGGAAGGTTTTTGGGGGTTGGGGTTGGGTTGTGATGGGTGGGTGTGGGGTGGGGTTGATTTGTTGGGTGGGTGGGGTTTTGGGTTGGTTTTTGGGTTTTGGTTGGGGGAGGTGGGTGTGGTTGGGGTGGGGTTTGGTGGTTGTGTTATTGTGTGATTTTAGGGGTTTTTGTTGATGTTGGGGTGGGTGTTGGGGTGGGGTTTAAGGGGGTTTGGTTTGTTTGTGTTGTTTTGGTGGGGTTTGGGGTCCCCCCCATCACCACCTCACCTGTTCCCCCTACCACCCTGTCGCCTCCCCAACCCCACCCCTATCCCCCCTGTACCACCATCACCACCTCACCTGTTCCCCCTACCACCCTGCCACCTCCCCACCCCCACCCCTATCCCCCCTGTACCACCATCCCCACCTCACCTGTTCCCCTTACCACCCTGCCACCTCCCCACCCCCACACCCCCACCCCTACCCGCCCTCTTCCCCCCAACAGTGACCATCCGGAGCCGGGACGGCACTCCTTTCAAGGGCTACCTGATGAAGGTGTCCAGCAGCAACGGGGTGACGGCGGGCATCTGGGGTGCCCGCAGGAACGTGCAGCACGTGCTGAAGCGGTGCGGGGTGACCCACGACAACAGCACCCTCACCAGCCACACCTCCATCCTGTGGGTGGCTCCCAAGGTGCCTGTCATGGACACCATCCAGTTCAAGTCAGCCTCAAATCTTTATTTATTTATGTACGCTTATAGTTGACTTCATCAAGTTTTTGCGCCTTATACATATTATTATTATTAGTAGTAGTTCTTTTTTTTATGTATCTATCTATTACCTATTCTCGTTTTTTTTTCTCAAGGCCTGACTAAGCGCGTTGGGTTACGCTGCTGGTCAGGCATCTGCTTGGCAGATGTGGTGTAGCGTATATGGATTTGTCCGAACGCAGTGACGCCTCCTTGAGCTACTTAAACTGAAACTGAAACTAAAATCTTTATCCATGAGTAATAAAGTTTTCTGAATCATGAATCTTGCTGAGGATAATTTCGTTTCTCACATGATATGCGGAGTGGACGTCTAAGACCTTCCTTCAGTATGTCATTTCAGATTGCATCCCATTACATCAAATCAAATCAAATCTAATCGTGTCGCTCAGAACGTTCAACCGATGCCACGTGCGGGAAATGGTGGCTAAGTGGTAACGCGTCCGCCTTGGAAGTGAGAAAGTCCGACCGCTTTGGTTCGAATCCCACACTCGCTGATAATTATTTCTACCCCTCCTTGAGTGGTGGTCTGGACGCTAGTCATTGTGATGAGGCGATATACCGAGGTCTCGTGTTTGCAGCATCCAGTTAGCGGGAAGCGGGGGCGTGGGCGAGAGGGGAGCAGGGTGGGGGAGGGGTTAAAAATCTCTCAATAATGATCATGTTAGCCATTTTGTTTCTGCAAAGGGGAGGTTAACATACATTGGAAGCCGTTTCTTCTTCTTCTTCTCCTTCTCCTTCTTCTTCTTCTTCTTTTGGGAGAGGGTGTGTGTGGGGTGTGCGGTGGGGTGTGTGGTGTGGTGGGGTGTGTGTGGGGGCGGGGGGGGGGAGCATGGGGGTGGGAGGCTAGGGGAGTGGGGGGGGGTAACGCTTCTACCTCTTCTTTATGGACAACAGAGACTCCAGGGCTTGGATTTACTATTCACTTCGCTTGCTGTGTGTGTGTGTGTGTGTGTGTGTGTGTGTGTGTGTGTGTGTGTGTCTGTGTCTGTGTCTGTGTCTGCGTGTCTCTGTGTGTGTGTGTGTGTGTGTGTGTGTGTGTGTGTGTGTGTGTGTGTGTCTGTGTCTGTGTCTGTGTCTGTGTCTGCGTGTCTCTGTGTGTGTGTGTGTGTGTGTGTGTGTGTGTGTGTGTGTGTGTGTGCGCGTGCGTGCGTGCGTGTGTGTGTGTCTGTGTAATTCCAGGGCTATCGTTGTGAAGAACTACACCACCTTCTACAACAACATCCTCTCTCGTCCGCTGAAGCCCAATTACCCAACAGGTAAGGTTTGGCGGGGAGAGAGAGGGAGAGAGAGAGAGGGAGAGGGAGAGGGAGAGAGAGACAGAGACAGAGAGAGACAGAGACAGAGAGAGACAGACAGAGAAGAGAGAGAAGGAGAGAGAGACAGAGAGAGAGACAGAGACAGACAATAAGACAGGCAGACAGAGAAGAGAGAGAAAAGAGAGAGAGGGAGAGAGATGAGAGAGAGACAGAGAGAGAGAGAGAAAAGAGAGAGAGGGAGAGAGATGAGAGAGAGACAAGCAAAAACAGAGAGAGAGACAGAGACAGACAATAAGACAGACAGACAGAGAAGAGAGAGAGAAGAGAGAGAGTGAGGGAGACAGGGGAAGGGAGAGGAGATAGAGGGGTTGGGGGGGGGGCGTGGGGGGGGGGGAGAGAGACAGACAGACAGACAGGCAGAAAGTGCTCTCTCTCTCTCTCTCTCTCTCTCTCTCTCTCTTTCCTCATTCACAAAGATAGTGTAGGTATAATTTCTCACCCATTCTCTATACACGTGCTTGTGTATGTCTATAATTTATATGAATATTGGTGTGAATTTGGACGTGTGTGTTGCGGGAATATAGATAAAGAAATGCAAACAATATCTGTTAAAAGAAAAAAAAACTGTGCGCCCCCCTCGCCCCCCCCCCCCTCGCCCCCCCCCCCACCCCCACCCCGCCCCCCATCACACACCCCCCCCCCTCCAATCAACCCCCCTACCCCCCTCCAACCCATCTCCCGCTCTCTGTCTCACAGTGTCCTTCGACAAGATATTCCAACGCCTCGTGGCCCTGGCCACAACCAACTTCAACGTCACAGTTCCCATCATCCCTCTGCCTGACCCCAAGGTCACGTCCCTCCTTGACCTTCCCCCCACTGCCGGCTCAGAGGCCAAGGACGCGGCAGCCGGCGGGGTCACGGACGAGGTTGGCGGGGTCAAGGACACGGGAAGCAGGGTCAAGGGCGCGACCGGCGGGGTCAAGGTCATGGGCGGTGCTGCCGGGACTGCTTCCTCTTCCGGCGTCCCGACTTCCGGTGTGGATGTGAAAGCGCCCTCCAAGGCAGTGTGAAGCGATTTAGTTGGTAACTTAGAGGTTTGCTTTCTCTCTTTCTTTTCTTTTCCTTTTTTTTTTTTTTTTTTTTCGCTAGTGGTAAAAGATAAAGTTTCCGACTTCCGGCGTGGATGTGAAGCCACCCTCCAAGGCAGTTGTGAAGTGGTTTAGTTGGTAACTTAGAAGTTTTACTCTTTCTTTCTTTCTTTCCTTCCTTCCTTTCTTCTTTCTTCTTTCTTTCTTCCGTTCTTTCTTCTTTTTTTCTTTCTTCCTTCCATCCTTTCTTTCTTTCTTTCTTTCTTACCTTTCTGTCTTTCTCTGTACTTTATTTCTCTTTCTTCTTTTTCCTTTTCTTTTCCTTTTCTGATCCTTTTTTTTCTTTTCTTCTTTATTTTGCTTTTTTTTTTTCCTTTTCCTTTTTTCTTTTTTTTTCGTTTTGTTTTGTTTGTTTTTACCACACCATCCTTTCTCTCTTTATTTCTTCTTCGTTTTTCGCTCTTTCTTTCTGCCGACCCTTAAGGCACCCCACCCCTCCCTCTGCTCCCCCACCCCCAAGCCCTGCTTCCCTCCCCCCTCCCCTTCCTCCACCTTCTTTTTCTTTCATTCTGTGGCTGTTCTTGTTCTTCTGTCTTCCACCCCCCTCCCCCCTCCTCCACCTTCTTCTTTCATTCTGTGGCTGTTCTTGTTCTTCTGTCTTCCTCCCCCCCTCCCCCCCTCCCCCCTCCTCCACCTTCTTTTTCTTTCATTCTGTGGCTGTTCTTGTCTTCTGTCTTCCTCCCCCCCCTCCCCCCCTCCCCCTCCTCCACCTTCTTTTTCTTTCATTCTGTGGCTGTTCTTGTTCTTCTGTCTTCCTCCTCCCTCCCCCCTCCCCCTCCTCCACCTTCTTTTCTTTCATTCTGTGGCTGTTCTTGTTCTTCTGTCTTCCTCCTCCCTCCCCCCCCCTCCCCCTCCTCCACCTTCTTTTTCTTTCATTCTGTGGCTGTTCTTGTTCTTCTGTCTTCCTCCCCCCCTCCCCCCCTCCCCCTCCTCCACCTTCTTTTTCTTTCATTCTGTGGCTGTTCTTGTTCTTCTGTCTTCCTCCCCCTCCCCCCTCCCCCTCCTCCACCTTCTTTTTCTTTCATTCTGTGGCTGTTCTTGTTCTTCTGTCTTCCTCCTCGCTCCCCCCCTCCCCCTCCTCCACCTTCTTTTTCTTTCATTCTGTGGCTGTTCTTGTTCTTCTGTCTTCCTCCCACCTCCCCCCTCCCCCTCCTCCACCTTCTTTTTCTTCATTCTGTGGCTGTTCTTGTTCTTCTGTCTTCCTCCCACCTCCCCCCTCCCCCTCCTCCACCTTCTTTTTCTTTCATTCTGTGGCTGTTCTTGTTCTTCTGTCTTCCTCCCCCCTTCCCCCTCCCCCCTCCCCCCTCCTCCACCTTCTTTTCTTTCATTCTGTGGCTGTTCTTGTTCTTCTGTCTTCCTCCCCCCCCTCCCCTCTCCTCCACCTTCTTTTCTTTCATTCTGTGGCTGTTCTTGTTCTTCTGTCTTCCTCCCCCCTCCCCCTCCCCCTCCTCCACCTTTTTCTTTCATTCTGTGGCTGTTCTTGTTCTTCTGTCTTCCTCCCCCCTCCCCCTCCTTCTTCTTCTTTCATTCTGTGGCTGTTCTTGTTCTTCTGTCTTCCTCCCCCCTCCCCCTCCTCCACCTTCTTCTTCTTTCATTCTGTGGCTGTTCTTGTTCTTCTGTCTTCCTCCCCCCTCCCCCTCCCCCTCCTTCTTCTTCTTTCATTCTGTGGCTGTTCTTGTTCTTCTGTCTTCCTCCCCCCTCCCCCCTCCCCCTCCTCCACCTTCTTTTTCTTTCATTCTGTGGCTGTTCTTGTTCTTCTGTCTTCCTCCCCCTCCCTCCCCCTCCTCCACCTTCTTTTTCTTTCATTCTGTGGCTGTTCTTGTTCTTCTGTCTTCCTCCCCCTCCCCCCCCTCCCCCCTCCTCCACCTTCTTTTTCTTTCATTCTGTGGCTGTTCTTGTTCTTCTGTCTTCCTCCCCCCTCCCCCCCTCCCCCCTCCTCCACCTTCTTTTTCTTTCATTCTGTGGCTGTTCTTGTTCTTCTGTCTTCCTCCCCCCTCCCCCCATCCCTCTCCTCCACCTTCTTTTTCTTTCATTCTGTGGCTGTTCTTGTTCTTCTGTCTTCCTCCCCCCTCCCCCCTCCCCCTCCTCCACCTTCTTTTTCTTTCATTCTGTGGCTGTTCTTGTTCTTCTGTCTTCCTCCCCCCTCCCCCCCTCCCCCCTCCTCCACCTTCTTTTTCTTTCATTCTGTGGCTGTTCTTGTTCTTCTGTCTTCCTCCCCCCTCCCCCCCTCCCCCCTCCTCCACCTTCTTTTTCTTTCATTCTGTGGCTGTTCTTGTTCTTCTGTCTTCCTCCCCCCCTCCCCCCATCCCTCTCCTCCACCTTCTTTTTCTTTCATTCTGTGGCTGTTCTTGTTCTTCTGTCTTCCTCCCCCCTCCCCCCTCCCCCCTCCTCCACCTTCTTTTTCTTTCATTCTGTGGCTGTTCTTGTTCTTCTGTCTTCCTCCCCCCTCCCCCCTCCTCCACCTTCTTTTTCTTTCATTCTGTGCTGTTCTTGTTCTTCTGTCTTCCTCCCCCCTCCCCCCTCTCCCCCCTCCTCCACCTTCTTTTTCTTTCATTCTGTGGCTGTTCTTGTTCTTCTGTCTTCCTCCCCCCCTCCCCCTCCCCTCTCCTCCACCTTCTTTTTCTTTCATTCTGTGGCTGTTCTTGTTCTTCTGTCTTCCTCCCCCCCCCTCCCCCTCCCCCTCTCCTCCACCTTCTTTTCTTTCATTCTGTGGCTGTTCTTGTTCTTCTGTCTTCCTCCCCCCTCCCCCTCCCCTCTCCTCCACCTTCTTTTTCTTTCATTCTGTGGCTGTTCTTGTTCTTCTGTCGTTCCTCCCTCCTCCCCCCCTCCCCCCCCCCCCATCTCACTCCACCTTCTTTTTCTTTCATTCTGTGGCTGTTTTCATGTTCTTCTGTGTCTTCCTCCCCCCTCCCCCTCCCCCTCCCTCCACCTTCTTCTTCATTCTGTGGCTGTTCTTGTTCTTCTGTCTTCCTCCCCCCTCCCCCCTCCCCCTCCTCCACCTTCTTCTTTCATTCTGTGGCTGTTCTTGTTCTTCTGTCTTCCTCCCCCCCTCCCCCTCCCCTCTCCTCCACCTTCTTTTCTTTCATTCTGTGGCTGTTCTTGTTCTTCTGTCTTCCTCCCCCCCTCCCCCTCCCCTCTCCTCCACCTTCTTTTTCTTTCATTCTGTGGCTGTTCTTGTTTCTTCTGTCTTCCTCCCCCCCTCCCCCTCCCCTCTCCTCCTCCTTCTTTTCTTTCATTCTGTGGCTGTTCTTGTTCTTCTGTCTTCCTCCCCCCCTCCCCCCTCCCCCTCCTCCACCTTCTTTCTTTCATTCTGTGGGCTGTTCTTGTTCTTCTGTCTTCCTCCCCCCCCTCCCCCTCCCCTCCTCCACCTCTTCTTTCATTCTGTGGCTGTTCTTGTTCTTCTGTCTTCCTCCCCCCTTCCCTTCCCCTCCTCCACCTTCTTCTTTTTCTGTGGCTGTTCTTTTTCCTCTGTCCTTCCTTCGCCTCAAGTCTTTCTGGTTCTTTCGTTGTTGTTTTTTTTGTTTTGTTTTTTTCGTTTCTTTTTCTTCCCTCTCTCTTCTTCTTTCTTTCTCTCCTCTTATTCCTTTTGTCATTCTGTCTTTCCACCTCCTCCCGCCCTCTCCCCTTCCCCCACCTGTTTTCCTATTTCAGTTAGTCGGTCTTTGATTTTTCTTTTATTCTTTGTTTCTTCTGTCTTCCTGCCCCCTCCCCCCATCCTCTCGCTCCACACCTTCTTTTTCTTTCATTCTGTGGCTGTTCTTGTGCTTCTGTCTTCCTCCCCCCTCCCCCCTGCCCCCCCTCCTCCACCTTCTTTTTCTTTCATTCTGTGGCTGTTCTTGTTCTTCTGTCTTCCTCCCCCCTCCCCCCATCCCTCTCCTCCACCTTCTTTTTCTTTCATTCTGTGGCTGTTCTTGTTCGTCTGTCTTCCTCCCCCCTCCCCCCCTCCCCCCTCCTCCACCTTCTTTTTCTTTCATTCTGTGGCTGTTCTTGTTCTTCTGTCTTCCTCCCCCCTCTCCCCCTCCTCCACCTTCTTTTTCTTTCATTCTGTGGCTGTTCTTGTTCTTCTGTCTTCCTCCCCCCTCCCCCCTCTCCCCCTCCTCCACCTTCTTTTTCTTTCATTCTGTGGCTGTTCTTGTTCTTCTGTCTTCCTCCCCCCCTCCCCTCCCCTCTCCTCCACCTTCTTTTTCTTTCATTCTGTGGCTGTTCTTGTTCTTCTGTCTTCCTCCCCCCCTCCCCTCCCCTCTCCTCCACCTTCTTTTCTTTCATTCTGTGGCTGTTCTTGTTCTTCTGTCTTCCTCCCCCCCTCCCCCTCCCCCTCCTCCACCTTCTTCTTTCATTCTGTGGCTGTTCTTGTTCTTCTGTCTTCCTCCCCCCCTCCCCCCTCCCCTCTCCTCCACCTTCTTCTTTCATTCTGTGGCTGTTCTTGTTCTTCTGTCTTCCTCCCCCCTCCCCCTCCCCTCTCCTTCCACCTTCTTTTCTTTCATTCTGTGGCTGTTCTTGTTCTTCTGTCTTCCTCCCCCCCTCCCCCTCCCCTCTCCTCCACCTTCTTTTTCTTTCATTCTGTGGCTGTTCTTGTCTTCTGTCTTCCTCCCCCCTTCCCCCAGCCCTCTCTCCACCTTCTTTTTCTTTCATTCTGTGGCTGTTCTTGTTCTTCTGTCTTCCTCCCCCCTCCCCCTCCCCCCCTCCTCCACCTTCTTTTCTTTCATTCTGTGGCTGTTCTTGTTCTTCTGTCTTCTCCCCCCCCTCCCCCTCCCCTCTCCTCCTCCACCTTTTTCTTTCATTCTGTGGCTGTTCTTGTTCTTCTGTCTTCCTCCCCCCTCCCCCCTCCCCCTCCTCCACCTTCTTCTTTCCATTCTGTGCTGTTCCTTGTTCTTCTGTCTTCCTCCCCCCTTCTCCCCTCCTCCACCTTCTTTCATTCTGTGGCTGTTCTTTTTCCTCTGTCTTCCTCGCCTCAATTTCTTTCTGTTCTTTCGTTGTTGTTTTTTTGTTTGTTTTTTCGTTTCTTTTTTCTCCCTCTCTCTTTCTCCCTCTTATTCCTTTTTGTCATTCTGTCTTTCCACCTCCCCCCTCTCCCCTTCCCCCACCTGTTTTCCTATTTCTTTATGTCTTTATTCTTTCTTTTATTCTTTGTTTTTTTCTCTTTAGCATTTTTTTCCTTCTGTGATTTTGTTGGTAATGGAATAAAATGATCAGCAAGCCACATTTCACCATGCGTTGTTGTGTCTTGAGAATATGATGCATTTCTGCAGAGAGAGAGAGAGAGAGAGAGAGAGGAGAGAGAGAGAGAGAGAGAGAGAGAGAGTGTGTGTGTGTGTGTGTGTGTGTGTGTGTGTGTGTGTGTGTGTGTGTGTGTGCCTTTTTTTTTTTTTTTTTTTTAAACATCGACTTTACGAAGTGAATGTATATTCGGAATTGGTCTTTGTTCAAGGGGAGACTATCAGTGAGTGGGTGCTCGGGTACACAATTTGTAGGTGTGTGAGGGTGTGTGTGTGTGTGTGTGTGTGTGTGTGTGTGTGTGTGTGTGTGTGTGTATGTGCGTGTGTATGTGTGTGTGCGTGTGTATGTGTGTGTGCGTGTGTGTGTGTGTGTGTGTGTGTGTGTACGTGTGCGTGTGCGTGTGCGTGTGCGTGCTTTTGTGTGTGTGTGTGTGTGTGTGTGTGTGTGTGTGTGTGTGTAATTCAGTTTATATCTTTCTTCTTCCCTTTTTTTTTTTTTTTTTTGTATCTTAAGTTTTGTATCTTGTGTTTAATTTGTCCTATTTTGGTATTGCCTTTTATCGACTTGTGAACGCCTAGGGTTTATTCTTAACATTAGGCATAGTTTCAGTTTCAGTTTCAGTTTCTCAAGGAGGCGTCACTGCGTTCGGATAAATCCATATACGCTACACCACATCTGTCGTACAGATGCCTGACAGCAGCATAACCCAACGCGCTTGTCAGGCCTTGAGTGCATGCTAATGTGTGTGTGTCTATCAGAGTTGATATCTGTTTACATCATTTTGCCATAGGACACCTCTCTCGTTAGGCGCTGTTAAATACTGTCACACACTCCAGAAATCTGGGCAAGCCCAAAAGTCAGGAGACGTGGACTTTTAGGGTCGACACCGCGCAACACACACTCCCAAGAAGGACGCAGAAATCCGTGTACGATTTTACAACTTTTATTCACACAATCACACACATATGGGTACAGGACCTACTTCCTAAGCTATCCCCAAACCCAAACCCTCGCCCCCACCTAACTCCAAACCACCCCTCCTTAACCCACCTTTAACCCCCACCGGGACAAAATCAAGAAACGAAAGAAAAACGAACCAAACACATACACACTCGCACATTCACTGCACAAGTGGCAACGTCCATTTAACTCATCTGTCACTCGTTGACGGACTGAAAAATCCCTGCTCCAGGCTGAGAGTCGAACGCTGACTAAATCTCTCCCTCGACGTCCAGCTCACCCACAGAACACCCCACCAGATGAGTCCGGGAGGTCGCGGCAAGCAGGGCAGGCTGCGGTCGAAGGTCGACGCCGAGGGACGATCTGGATCCCCAGGGTGCGACCCCAGGGTTTCGTGTCAGCGCTCGGCTCCTCAGGTGGAAGACCCCGAGGGGCGACCTCGGAGCTGGGACAGCAGAGCAGTCGATTTGCCGCTACTTGACAAACAAGCAAGCTGGGGACGGGGATAACCCCCTGTCAGTACCAGTCCATAACCGCATAACCCTATGCGCGTTGGGCGACCTAAGGAGCCACAGGTTGTGCTCTCATTCATCCAACAAGCACTCTAAGACAAAATAATGAACAACCACTGTCATACACCAATCGCACGACAACATGCATGCCTGGAAGTGAGGGGTCCGGAACCTGCCAGGCTACCGGCCGTCGCCCTACTTATACGGTGGCACAGGTCAACCCAAGACTCGAACCCTAAACCTTGTGCCGCGCATCCTGAAGCACGCTCCCACAGCGCTACGCTGCCAGAATCGAAGGCCCCAATCAAGGTAACCTCCCTTGCACCAGCAGACATGTTGGAACAGAACATTCAAAAAGGAAAAATTATGATAGCTCAGCACATGGCTGCCAAAGCCATTCGGATCACAAGCAGAGCAATTAAAGGGAACAAATCAATACACAAACTCTTCCAGTGCTCGGTCCATACAGGGAGAGAACTCAGTAACCTATTATTGCCACAATAGCTTACACGGAATACACTATCTTCTGACACGCTGCTAACAGCGGCCACTTACGCAGGTTTAAGGACCTATCGAAACACAGTATTTCCCCCAACGTCTCCCTCACATTCCCGATACTAACATCAGCTTGTAAGCTTTACATATCCAACGTACACTCTGTCGAACAAATTACGGAGATTATACTATTCCCTCACACTTCCTCACAAGTGTATTAATATAAACTCAAACCCGTAACACACGGAATGATAATTATAACACTGGACCGTTACACGACAGTCTGTAACATCAGGTAATCGCAACAGTTTCATAAAGAGACCCCAGCCACTGTCCAACCCACAGACCTCCCAAAAGTGGAAAAAGACAACTAAAGACACTCGAAACAGTTACCGCCTGATACAAGGTTACCTCACGACAGCTTGTGATGGGCGAAGGTGGTGACTTGGGTGGGACCTTCAGCCGGGCACTGCAGCCTCTGCTCACCGGCTTGCTAAAAATCAGGCAGAGGTTCTGGCTGGCCAAGAATTCCTCTCCATCAGCCTTCCGGGCCTCTGCCACAATGTCCGCGCTCTCTGACGTCTCAGAGTCAAGTCACACCGAATCACAGTCAGCTGCAGCCAGGTAACCGGCAGGTGAGCGCGAGTTCAGCACTTGGCACGCTAACCGGCCAAAACACACATTGCACGCACTGCACTGCAGTTGCAGTCATGCCAATGTGACAAGAGCCCTCTCGCTCCTACAGAGCGGTGTGTGCACGTGCTGCACAACTCTTACACAGGTAAAACGAGTGTGCAGACACACGCTTTTACCAAACCAAGAACATGTCAGAAAACATGATCTAGAGAAACTGGGATTCGAACTCCCAACCATCGGAACTAACACCACTTTCACCGGCCACTGAGCCATACCAAATCGCTCGCACTTCCGCCTGTACTTCCACAGCAACGAAAGGTTGGGCTGATCCGTGACAAATACTCATAATAATAATGACTGATAATAATAATAATAATGATAATAATAATAATAATCATCATCATCATCATCATCGTCGTCGTCGTCATATAATAATGATAATCATCATCATGCAACAACAGCAAAAATAATAATAATAATAATAATGGTTATGATGATCATGATGATAAGAATAATAATAATAATAATGATGATGATGATGATGACGATAATGATGATGATGATAGTAAAAAAAAAAACAAAAAAAAACTACTACTACTACTACCACTACCACCACCACTACTACTACTACTACTACTACTACTACTACTATAAATAATAATAATAATAATAATAATAATAAAGGAAAAACTGATAGCGGTTTAAGACACGAAGTTGTCGAAATTAGCGGCTCGACAGATAATAACCATGATATAGAATCCCCTACATGGTGTTGTATTGACAGATAATAACCATGATATAGAACCCTACATGGTGTTGTATTGACAGATAATAACCATGATATAGAACCCTACATGGTGTTGTATTGACAGATAATAACCATGATACAGAATCCCCTACATGGTGTTGTATTGACAGATAATAACCATGATATAGAACCCTCTACATGGTGTTGTATTGACAGATAATAACCATGATATAGAACCCTACATGGTGTTGTATTGACAGATAATAACCATGATATAGAATCCCCTACATGGTGTTGTATTGACAGATAATAACCATGATATAGAACCCTACATGGTGTTGTATTGACAGATAATAACCATGATATAGAACCCCCTACATGGTGTTGTATTGACAGATAATAACCATGATATAGAACCCTACATGGTGTTGTGTTGACAGATAATAACCATGATATAGAACCCTCTACATGGTGTTGTATTGACAGATAATAACCATGATATAGAACCCTACATGGTGTTGTATTGACAGATAATAACCATGATATAGAATCTTCTACATGGTGTTGTATTGACAGATAATAACCATGATATAGAACCCTACATGGTGTTGTATTGACAGATAATAACCATGATATAGAATCTTCTACATGGTGTTGTATTGACAGATAATAACCATGATACAGAATCCCCTACATGGTGTTGTATTGACAGATAATAACCATGATATAGAACCCTCTACATGGTGTTGTATTGACAGATAATAACTATGATATAGAACCCTCTACATGGTGTTGTATTGACAGATAATAACCATGATATAGAATCCCCTACATGGTGTTGTATTGACAGATAATAACCATGATATAGAACCCTACATGGTGTTGTATTGACAGATAATAACCATGATATAGAACCCTACATGGTGTTGTATTGACAGATAATAACCATGATATAGAACCCTACATGGTGTTGTTTTGACAGATAATAACCATGATATAGAACCCTACATGGTGTTGTATTGACAGATAATAACCATGATATAGAATCCCCTACATGGTGTTGTGTTGACAGATAATAACCATGATATAGAACCCTACATGGTGTTGTATTGACAGATAATAACCATGATATAGAACCCTACATGGTGTTGTATTGACAGATAATAACCATGATATAGAACCCTCTACATGGTGTTGTATTGACAGATAATAACCATGATATAGAATCCCCTACATGGTGTTGTATTGACAGATAATAACCATGATATAGAATCTTCTACATGGTGTTGTATTGACAGATAATAACCATGATATAGAACCCCCTACATAGTGTTGTGTTGACAGATAATAACCATGATATAGAACCCTCTACATGGTGTTGTATTGACAGATAATAACCATGATATAGAATCCCCTACATGGTGTTGTATTGACAGATAATAACCATGATATAGAATCCCCTACATGGTGTTGTATTGACAGATAATAACCATGATATAGAACCCTACATGGTGTTGTATTGACAGATAATAACCATGATATAGAACCCTACATGGTGTTGTATTGACAGATAATAACCATGATATAGAACCCTACATGGTGTTGTATTGACAGATAATAACCATGATATAGAACCCTACATGGTGTTGTATTGACAGATAATAACCATGATATAGAACCCTACATGGTGTTGTTTTGACAGATAATAACCATGATATAGAACCCTACATGGTGTTGTATTGACAGATAATAACCATGATATAGAATCCCCTACATGGTGTTGTGTTGACAGATAATAACCATGATATAGAACCCTACATGGTGTTGTATTGACAGATAATAACCATGATATAGAACCCTACATGGTGTTGTATTGACAGATAATAACCATGATATAGAACCCTCTACATGGTGTTGTATTGACAGATAATAACCATGATATAGAATCCCCTACATGGTGTTGTATTGACAGATAATAACCATGATATAGAATCTTCTACATGGTGTTGTATTGACAGATAATAACCATGATATAGAACCCCCTACATAGTGTTGTGTTGACAGATAATAACCATGATATAGAACCCTCTACATGGTGTTGTATTGACAGATAATAACCATGATATAGAATCCCCTACATGGTGTTGTATTGACAGATAATAACCATGATATAGAACCCTCTACATGGTGTTGTATTGACAGATAATAACCATGATATAGAATCCCCTACATGGTGTTGTATTGACAGATAATAACCATGATATAGAACCCTACATGGTGTTGTGTTGACAGATAATAACCATGATACAGAACCCTACATGGTGTTGTATTGACAGATAATAACCATGATACAGAATCCCCTACATGGTGTTGTATTGACAGATAATAACCATGATATAGAACCCTACATGGTGTTGTATTGACAGATAATAACCATGATATAGAACCCTACATGGTGTTGTATTGACAGATAATAACCATGATATAGAACCCTACATGGTGTTGTATTGACAGATAATAACCATGATACAGAATCCCCTACATGGTGTTGTGTTGACAGATAATAACCATGATATAGAACCCTACATGGTGTTGTATTGACAGATAATAACCATGATATAGAACCCTACATGGTGTTGTATTGACAGATAATAACCATGATACAGAACCCTACATGGTGTTGTATTGACAGATAATAACCATGATATAGAATCCCCTACATGGTGTTGTGTTGACAGATAATAACCATGATATAGAATCCCCTACATGGTGTTGTATTGACAGATAATAACCATGATATAGAATCCCCTACATGGTGTTGTATTGACAGATAATAACCATGATATAGAACCCTACATGGTGTTGTATTGACAGATAATAACCATGATATAGAACCCTCTACATGGTGTTGTGTTGACAGATAATAACCATGATATAGAACCCTACATGGTGTTGTATTGACAGATAATAACCATGATATAGAATCCTCTACATGGTGTTGTATTGACAGATAATAACCATGATATAGAATCCCCTACATGGTGTTGTATTGACAGATAATAACCATGATATAGAATCCCCTACATGGTGTTGTATTGACAGATAATAACCATGATATAGAATCCCCTACATGGTGTTGTATTGACAGATAATAACCATGATACAGAATCCCCTACATGGTGTTGTTTTGACAGATAATAACCATGATATAGAACCCTACATGGTGTTGTATTGACAGATAATAACCATGATATAGAACCCTACATGGTGTTGTATTGACAGATAATAACCATGATATAGAACCCTCTACATGGTGTTGTATTGACAGATAATAACCATGATAAAGAACCCTACATGGTGTTGTATTGACAGATAATAACCATGATATAGAACCCTACATGGTGTTGTATTGACAGATAATAACCATGATATAGAACCCTCTACATGGTGTTGTGTTGACAGATAATAACCATGATATAGAACCCTACATGGTGTTGTATTGACAGATAATAACCATGATATAGAATCCTCTACATGGTGTTGTATTGACAGATAATAACCATGATATAGAATCCCCTACATGGTGTTGTATTGACAGATAATAACCATGATATAGAATCCCCTACATGGTGTTGTATTGACAGATAATAACCATGATATAGAATCCCCTACATGGTGTTGTATTGACAGATAATAACCATGATATAGAACCCTACATGGTGTTGTGTTGACAGATAATAACCATGATACAGAACCCTACATGGTGTTGTATTGACAGATAATAACCATGATATAGAACCCTACATGGTGTTGTATTGACAGATAATAACCATGATATAGAACCCTACATGGTGTTGTATTGACAGATAATAACCATGATATAGAACCCTACATGGTGTTGTATTGACAGATAATAACCATGATATAGAACCCTACATGGTGTTGTATTGACAGATAATAACCATGATATAGAACCCTACATGGTGTTGTATTGACAGATAATAACCATGATATAGAACCCTACATGGTGTTGTATTGACAGATAATAACCATGATATAGAACCCTACATGGTGTTGTATTGACAGATAATAACCATGATATAGAACCCTACATGGTGTTGTGTTGACAGATAATAACCATGATATAGAACCCTCTACATGGTGTTGTATTGACAGATAATAACCATGATATAGAACCCTACATGGTGTTGTGTTGACAGATAATAACCATGATATAGAATCCCCTACATAGTGTTGTGTTGACAGATAATAACCATGATATAGAATCCCCTACATGGTGTTGTATTGACAGATAATAACCATGATATAGAACCCTACATGGTGTTGTGTTGATAGATAATAACCATGATATAGAACCTTACATGGTGTTGTTTTGACTGACACCACAATATAGAATCCTTCAGACTGCTAGTTTGACGGATAAAAACGAAGATATAGAATCCTGCAGTTTGCTCGTTTGACGTATGATAACGAAGATATAAAATCCTTCAGAAGATATAGAATCCTCAGTTCAAAATGCTAGTTTGACGGTGGATGATAAACAAGAAATGAAATACTGCATTGTGCCGCTTGTTTGACACATAATAACCATGCTAATTTTATTTTATTTTTTTTATTTATTTTTTTTTTTATAGAACATGATCCTGCAGTGCTGGTTTGACGGATAATAATCATGGTATGGAATTTTCAGTGCTAGACGGATAATAACCGTGATATAGAATCGTGCAGTACTAGTTTGAAGGATGTTAACCATAGTATATAATCCTGCAGTGATGTTTTGACAGGTGATAATCATGATATTGGTTCCTGTTTAGACAGATATTAAATAATGATATTAATTTCTGCAGTTTCATGGCACACGCACACACACTAAAACGAATTCCTCTGTAAGCGGTCTATGGGAAACAACTCCGTGTAAACCTTGTATGAAACAGGACTACGCAGTGACTTCCCATTCAACCACACTACACACACACACACACACACACACACACACACACACAGACTGGCTCAGACTGACAAGCACGCACATTACTACTACTGCTCCGACTACTAAATTCACTGACACAAATACATACGCATGCATGTCTCCACTGAGAAAAAGATATGTACAAGATGATGATTCTAGTACCGTGACTGATAGACCGCGGATCCCGCCGTGTACAGCATGCATGCACTGACTTGCTGCACTGAAAGAACCCACGGCAACAATATGTAATTCTCTGGCAAACTTCCGCTGCAGCCTGAAAAACATCTTACTGAGTCTGAGAGACTCGCGGATACAGTGACAAGCATCATAATTATATGCACAGTCGGTGCCCTCCGACAAGACCTGACAAAGCGCATTGGGTCTGTCAGAAATCTCGATCCGAGTCAGGCCGGCAGTTTCGCCTTGCAGACAGCCGCAGACCGCGGATGGCCCAAACACGGTCAGAGGCCTCAGTCCTTGAGAAATTGAAACTGAATCTAATCGACATAAAACACAATAAAGAAAGAAACCAATAAATGAATAATAGATAAACAAATGAATGAATAAATAATTAAATAAATATTCTAATAAATAAATATTCAAATAAATCAAATAATCAATCAATCGATCAATCAATCCATAAGTAAATAGGTAAGTGAATAAGTAAATAGATAAATAAATAAATAAATAAATACACACCAAAGCAAACAGAAGTTACTCTGTGTTACAGTTACTACCTGTTGTTTCGATGACAAGATTGATTAATCGTTTACAGCGGTTCGCAGATGAAAAGATTTGCTTCCCTTTATGTTCCAGGGATGTTGCATGGTGTGTCTGTCGTCACTGTCAGCAGCAAGTGCTTTGCCTCCAATGTTATAACGCACGCTCGCACACACACACACACACACACACACACACACACACACATACACACACACACACACACACACACACACGTGACTTAACTGACGGGCAAGAAGAGCGCGTGACTAACACATGAGTGCTCGCCCTTGGTCTTGATTTTACAATTTTTTAAAAAGTACTCAAACTTGATTTGAAATCTTATACTAGTTAAATTTAATATA
>NC_134903.1:27455598-27465598 GCF_041734735.1 Babylonia areolata
AGGGGGTTGGAGGGCGGGTGTGTCGATGCGTGTGTGTGTGTGTTTGCGTGTGTTTGTGTGTGTGTGCGCGTGTGCGTGTGTGTGTGAACTGGATTTGGGGGATAGGGATGCGGGTAGTGGTGGTGGTGGTGGTGGTGGTGGTGTGTGTGTGTGTGTGTGTGTGTGTGTGTGTGTGTGTGTGTCTGTGTGTATCTGTGTGACAGTGTGTGTTTCTCTGTGTATGGGTTGATGGGTAGATATGTGTGTCTGTGTGCGTGTATGCATGTGCATGCCTGTGTGTGTGTGTGTGTGTGTGTGTGTAGGTCGGTGCCACACACCCCCACCACCACCACCACAACAACAACAACACACCACCACCACCACCACCACAAATACACCAACAACACACCACCACCACCACCAACAACAACAACGTTGACAGCACCAATAACCCTCCACCACAACCACAACCACTACAACTCTGCCTCCACCATCACAGACCGCACCCCCCCTCCCCCCACCCCAGCACACACACACACACACACACACACACTCACACACCCCTCACCTGCACGTGCAGCAGCAGCCACGGCCCTGGCGTGCTCCACCAGCGGCACGTAAAACTCCACATCCCCGTCACTCAGCATCACGTCGTTCAGATTTAACGCCGTGCCGTCTGCCAACACACCGACAACGAGACAGGGGAGCTTGGGATTGCTGTGACGTCATCATCGTCGATCACTCCAGGTTGATTGATTGATTGATTGATATGGATACTTATACTGCGCCTATCTTCGGCCGGAGACCAAGCTCTAAGCGCTTTACAAACACGGGGTCATTTGCACAACAGGCTGTCTACCTGGCTAGAGCCGACTGACGGCTGCCACTGAGCGCGTATCATTCGTTTCCTGTGTCATTCAATCAGATTTTAGGCACGCACACATGCACACTCAGACAAACATGTAACATTTTACGTGTATGACCTTTTGTTTTCGGGGGTGTGCATGCTGGGTATGTTCTTGTTTCCATAACCCACCGAACGCTGACATGGATTACAGGATCTTTAACGTGCGTATTTGATTATCTTCTTGCGTATACGTACAAAGAGGGTTCAGGCACAAGCAGGTCTGCACATTATGTTGACCTGGGAGATCGGAAAAATCTCCACCCTCTACCCACCAACACCACCACCAAAACGACACCACTACCACCACCACCACCACCACCACCAAAACGACACAACTACCACCACCACCATCACCACTACCACCACCACCAAAACAACACCACTACTACCACCACCACCACCACCATCACCACCACCACTACCACCACCACCACCACCACCACCAAAACGACACAACTACCACCACCACCATCACCACCACCACCATCACCACCACCACCACCACCACCACCATCACCACCACCACCAAAACGACACAACTACCACCACCAGCAACAACAACAACAACACTACCACCAATACCATCACCACCATCACCACCACCAAAACGACACCCTCTCACACACGACGTGCGTGTGTGTGTTTGTGTTACGCGCAAGAGTGAAATATATGAAGAGCGGTGACAACACACAGGCGTGCGTGCGTGGGTGAGTATTGGTGCAGAACATTCTGTCATTGACAAAAAATGAGGAACAACAGCATGTGGAATTTCATGCAGGGAAATCTGTTGTGACGAAAAAGCAAAACGATACATGATACAATATAAAACAACATAACACAACACAGCACAAAAATACGACACGACAAGCCGTAAATTCGATGCAACGTCGTGCAACACAACACAACGCAACACAGTACGATATATATACTATGCAATACGATACGATATAATGCGATACAATTCAATGCATTCCGATTACATACAGTGCAAAACAGTACAACACAATACAGTGAAGTTCAAAGCCAGACACTACAACACAACAACAGCACAACACAGCACAGCACAGCACAGCACAGCACAGCACAGCACAGCACAGCACAGCACAGCACAGCACAGCACAGCACAGCACAGCACAGCACAGCACAGCACAGCACAGCACGGCACAGCACAGCACAACACAGCACAGCACAGCACGGCACAGCACAGCACAGCACAGCACAGCACAGCACAGCACAGCACGGCACAGCACAGCACAGCACAGCACGGCACGGCACGGCACAACACAGCACAGCACAGCACGGCACAGCACAGCACAGCACAGCACAGCACAGCACAGCACAGCACGGCACAGCACAGCACAGCACAGCACGGCACGGCACGGCACAACACAGCACAGCACAGCACGGCACAACACAACACAACACAACACAGCAAGTACAACACAGCACAGCACAACACAGCACGGCACGGCACAGCACAGCACAGCACAGCACAGCACGGCACAGCACAGCACGGCACGGCACAGCACAGCACAGCACGGCACGGCACGGCACAGCACAGCACAGCACAACACAGCACAGCACAGCACAGCACAACACAGCACAGCACAGCACAGCACGGCACGGCACGGCACGGCACAACACAACACAACACAACACAACACAACACAACACAGCACAGCACAGCACAGCACAGCACAGCACAACACAGCACAACACAGCACAGCACAGCACAACACAACACAACACAACACAGCAAGTACAACACAGCACAGCACAGCACAACACAGCACAGCACAGCACAACACAACACAGCAAGTACAACACAGCACAGCACAACACAGCACAGCACAGCACAACACAACACAACACAACACAGCAAGTACAACACAACACAACATTAATTTAATGCAACGCAACACAACACAACACAACACATCACGACACGACACAACACCACACAGCACAACACGACACAACACAACACATCACGACACGACACAACACCACACAGCACAACACGATACGACACGACACAACACAGCACAACACGATACGACACGACACGACATCACCACACAACACCACACCACACCACACCACACGACACCACACCACACCACACCACACGACACGACACCACACCACACCACACCACACCACACGACACGACACGACACGACAAACACGACACAACACAATACTATACAAACACCAACACAGCCAGGCAGCCAGACACAGAAAGACAGACAAGGAGAACACACACACACACACACACACACACACACAACACACACACCACAACACACACACACACACACACACACACACACACACACTAAAAGAGCTAAAGCCATTTCATCTCAAGAAACAGTTGCAACTTACGTTTCAAATTTGTTAAAAGAATCTGATGTTAACATGAAAGAATTAGCTGCAAAACAAATTATACTCCTGTTCCTTTTTGGGAAATGTTGAAAGCAGATTTTGATATGAGTTATTCTGAAATTTAAAAAAGGAAGAAAACATCAATATCGCGACAAGTTCTGCCAGAATTCATATAGCAGAAAAATATCAAAACCATCTCCATATATTTACAGATGGATCTGTTCTTGATGACAAAAATGCTGGTGCAGCCTTCAATATTCCTGCCTTTTAAGTTGAAAAATCTTACTTTATTGGAAAACACCTTTCCATATTCACAGCTGAGCTAATTGCTATTATACAAGCTCTGAACTACTTAGTGAGCCATCAAATAGTTTTCTTGAAAATAGCATTCTCTGTTGATTCCAAATCAGTACTTTATGCTCTAGAATTATGTAGCCTTGAAACAAGACCTGACTTAGTTATTGAGGCAAATCATTTGGTACATTGTTTGACGATTAAAGGGACTGAGGTCAGTTTTTGGTGGGTGCCTTCTCATGTGGGCATTCATGGCAATGAAACTGCTGATAAAGCAGCTAAAAGAGGAGCACAAGATTCAGAAAAATCGACAGAAATACATGTCCGTCTTTCCGTAAAAGAGGCATACACTTTGTTAGAAAAATCAGCATGGGGTCGATTTCATAACCGATGGAAGGAAAAGTTTTTAAAACATACAGGGACATTATTTCCTGAGAATATTATTAAAGAAAAGATACCGAATCCATCAGCTTGCTATACAAGATTAGTAACCTCTACTTTCTTCCGTATAAAACTTGATGCGCTGAAGACAAAGTATAGTAAAAATGTTACATACATCTGTGGTAAGCAGTTCAGCTTGCATCATTGTTTATTTCACTGTAAGCAGTTACGTACCTTATTGTCCGAGTATTTCAAAGAGAATAACTATTCTGCAGATGATTTTTGGAAAATTATTTCTGATGAGGTTCTTATTGTCGAACTTTCACATGCATTAGTTCATAGCCCTATTTCTACATTCCTTTAATGTACTTCAGAATTGTGTCAATGATTTCTGATTATTGTTATCATTATTGAATTGTTATTGTTAATTGTAATTGCATGTTAGTTATGCAGTTTTGATAGTTTTCTACCTTTTCTGTTTTATTCATCCTTCTCCTGTCCCACGTTCCCCCTCCCCCCCACCCCCCCCGCCCCCCACCCCTTCCCTCTCCCCTGATTTTTTTTTTTTTTTTTTTAATCGTCTAATATCACTGATAGTGAAAAGACGCTAAATTAAAGAACACACACACACACACACACACACACACACACACACACACACACATGCACACACAGAGGGAGGGAAGGAGGGAAAGATAGACAGACAGACAGACAGACAGAGACAGAGAGACAGAGACAGAAGTATGAAAGACGAACTCCATCACTGACTGTGCAATCTTGGAGCCGTATAGAAGAACGACACAATGGTCTCCATGGCAACGTTGGTGTGTCCAAAACGATGCGTCAGCAGCACCTTCACGAGGTCAAGGTCAAAGAAATCTGGGTCAGCCAGCAGCTGATTGGGATCGTCCTGATCAAAGGAATAAAAAGAACAGAGCGAGTGAAGAAAAAACAACAACCCAGAACAGATAGAAGGAGAGATAGAGTGTGTGGGAGAGATAGAGGGGGGGGGGGTGAAGGGAGGGAGGAGAGAGACTGAGAGAGAGAGGAGGGAGAGGGAGGGAGGAGAGAGAGAGAGGGAGAGATGGAGGGAGGGAGGAGAGAGAGAGAGATGCAGGCAGGGAGGAGAGACAGAGACTGAGAGAGAGAGGGGGGAGAGGGAGGGAGGAGAGAGAGAGAGGGAGAGATGGAGGGAGGGAGGAGAGAGAGAGAGATGCAGGCAGGGAGGAGAGACAGAGACTGAGAGAGAGAGGAGGGAGAGGGAGGAGGAGAGAGAGAGAGGGAGAGAGGGAGGGAGGGAGGAGAGAGGGAGAGAGAGAGAGAAGGAAGAGAGAGAGAAGGCAGGGAGAGAGGGAGAGATGGAGGGAAGGAGGAAAGAGAGAGAGAGAGAAAGTGAGAGAAGGTAGGGAGAGAGGGAGAGATGGAGGGAGGGAGGAGAGAGAGAGTGGGGAGAGGGAGGGAGGAGAGCGAGAGAGGGAGAGATGGAGGGAGGGAGGAGAGAGAGAGGGAGAGAGATGGAGGGAGGGAGGAGAGAGAGAGAGGGAGAGATGGAGGGAGGGAGGAGAGAGAGAGAGAGAGGGAGAGATGGAGGGAGGAGAGAGAGTGAGAGATGGAGGCAGGGAGGAGAGAGAGAGTGGGGAGAGGGAGGGAGGAGAGCGAGAGAGGGAGAGATGGAGGGAGGGAGGAGAGAGAGAGGGAGAGAGATGGAGGCAGGGAGGAGAGAGAGAGTGTGGAGAGGGAGGGAGGAGAGCGAGAGAGGGAGAGATGGAGGGAGGGAGGAGAGAGAGAGGGAGAGAGATGGAGGCAGGGAGGAGAGAGAGAGTGTGGAGAGGGAGGGAGGAGAGCGAGAGAGGGAGAGAGATGGAGGCAGGGAGGAGAGAGAGAGAGGGGGAGAGAGATGGAGGCAGGGAGGAGAGAGGGAGGGAGAGAGATGGAGGCAGGGAGGAGAGAGAGAGAGAGAGGGAGAGAGATGGAGGGAGGGAGGAGAGAGAGAGATGGAGGCAGGGAGGAGAGAGAGAGTGGGGAGAGGGAGGGAGGAGAGAGAGAGAGGGAGAGATGGAGGGAGGGAGGAGAGAGAGAGGGAGAGAGATGGAGGCAGGGAGGAGAGAGAGAGAGGGAGAGATGGAGGCAGGGAGGAGAGAGAGAGGGAGAGAGATGGAGGCAGGGAGGAGAGAGAGAGAGGGAGAGATGGAGGCAGGGAGGAGAGAGAGAGACTGAAAGAGAGAGGGGGGAGAGGGAGAGAGGGAGAGATGGAGGGAGGGAGGAGAGAGAGAGAGGGGAGAGATGGAGGGGGGAGAGAGAGTGAGAGAGAGGGGGGGGGAGGGAGGGAGGAGAGCGAGAGAGGGAGAGAGGGAGGGAGGGAGGAGAGAGAGAGAGATGCAGGCAGGGAGGAGAGACAGAGACTGAGAGAGAGAGGAGGGAGAGGCAGGGAGGAGAGAGAGAGGGAGAGATGGAGGCAGGGAGGAGAGGGAGAGAGGGAGGGAGGAGAGAGAGAGAGGGAGAGATGGAGGGAGGGAGGAGAGAGAGAGAGGGAGAGATGGAGGCAGGGAGGAGAGAGAGAGACTGAAAGAGAGAGGGGGGAGAGGGAGAGAGGGAGAGATGGAGGGAGGGAGGAGAGAGAGTGAGAGAGAGTGAGAGAGAGAGAAGGTAGAGAGAGAGAAGACAGGGAGAGAGGGAGAGATGGAGGGAAAGAGGAAAGAGAGAGAGAGAGAGACTGAGAGAGAAAGTGAGAGAAGGTAGGGAAAGAGAGAGGGGGGAGAAGGAGAGAGAAAGAGAGAGAAGGAAGAGAGAGAGAAGGCAGGGAGAGACGGAGAGATGGAGGGAAGGAGGAAAGAGAGAGAGAGACTGAGAGAGAAAGTGAGAGAAGGTAGGGAGAGAGAGAGAGAGAGAGAGAGAGAGAGAGAGAGAGAGAGAGAGAGAGGGAGGGAGAGAGAGGGAGAGAGGTCATGATGTCATTTCTTATTTTTCAAATACACTTCACTTGCCTTCTTCTTCTTTTCCTCCTCCTCCTTCTGGTCTTATTTTTCTCTCTCCACCCGCTCTCTCTCTCTCTTTCGTTTCAGTTTCTTTTGTTTTTTTTTTTTTTTTCTTTCTTTCTTTTCCATTCTCTCGCTCTTTCATTCCCTCAAACACACCCACCACGAGTCTGGCTGCCATTTCATAAATGAGGGCCCCCTCGTTGTTGGTCACCCCGGACAAATAATCCAGCTCGTAAAAGCCCACCTGCACAGGTAATTAATTCACGTCAATTCATCTCAAAAGACTGTCAAAAGCTATTGTCACCTTCAAACAAGCAAACCAGAGAGGTTTCTCTCTGACTAATTGTAAAAGCCCACCTGTACAGGTAATTCACGTCAGTTCATTTCAAAAGACTATATTGTCGCCTTCAAACAAGCAACACAGAAAACTTTCTCTTTGGCTAGTTCAGGTAGGTGAACTTTAGAAATAAATGATGTGGTGACTGTTACCTAAAGGGGTGTGTTTTGCTTGTTTTGAACACAGGTAGGTTAATTCTTCCGCGTGTAGTGGGGACTGTTATATAATAGGACCTGCCTGCTGTGGGTTGGTTGAATTCTTCAGCATATTTGTGGGGAATGTCAGGAAATAGGGGTGCTTTACCTGATGAATTCAGGCACGTTAAATTTTACAACATGTTGTGAGGAAGGATTGTCAGGTGACGGAAGTGATTACCTGCTGCAGGTAAGTTGAAATTTTCAGTACGTTGTGGAACTGTCAGAAACAGGAATGCTTTACCTGCTGAACACAGGCAAGCTGAATTATCCAGCATGTCGTTGGGACTGTTCTGTAATAGGGTTGTTTTACCTGTTTCAGGAAGGATGAATTCTTCAACATGTTTTGGTGAGTGCCAGGTAATAGGGGTCTTTTACCTAAACACAGGAAGGTTGAATTATTCATCATGTATTTAGAACTGCAATGTAACAGAAGTGTTCTACCTGAACAAAGGTAGGTTGAATTCTTCGGCATGTTGTGGGGATTGTTATGTTCGAGGATTGTTTTACCTGTTACAGGTAGACTGAAATCTTCTGCATGTTGTTGGGACTGTTATGTAATAGGGTTGTTTTACCTGTTGCAGGTAGACTGAAATCTTCGGCATGTTGTGGGGATTGTTATGTTCGAGGATTGTTTTACCTGTTACAGGTAGACTGAAATCTTCTGCATGTTGTTGGGACTGTTATGTAATAGGGTTGTTTTACCTGTTGCAGGTAGATTGCAATATCCAGCATGTTCTGAGGACTGTCAGGTAAAATGACTGTTTTACCTGTTGCAGGTAGGTTGAATTCTTCAGCATGTTGTTGGGACTGTTACGTGATAGGATTGTTTTACCTATTGCAGGCAGGTTGAATTCTTCAGCATGTTGTGGGGACTGTTATATGATAGGATTGTTTTACCTGTTGCAGGTAGGTTGAATTCTTCAGCATGTTGTTGGGACTGTTATGTAATAGGGTTGTTTTACCTGTTGCAGGTAGATTGCAATATCCAGCATGTTCTGAGGACTGTCAGGTAAAATGACTGTTTTACCTGTTGCAGGTAGGTTGAATTCTTCAGCATGTTGTTGGGACTGTTACGTGATAGGATTGTTTTACCTGTTGCAGGTAGGTTGAATTCTTCAGCATGTTGTGGGGACTATTATGTGATAGGATTGTTTTACCTGTTGCAAGTAGATTGAATTCTTCAGCATGTTGTGGGCACTATTATGTGATAGGATTGTTTTACCTGTTGCAGGTAGATTGAATTCTCCAGCATGCTGTCGAGACTGTTAGATACAAGGATTGTTTTACCTGTTGCAGGTAGGTTGAATTCTTCAGCATGTTATGGGGACTGTTACGTGATAGGATTGTTTTACCTGTTGCAGGTAGATTGAAATCTTCAGGATGTTGTGAGGACTGTCAGGTAAAATAACTTTTTTATCTGTTGCAGGTAGGTTGAATTCTTCATCAAGTTGTGAGGACTGTTATTGTGATAGGATTGTTTTACCTGTTACATCTAGGTTGAATTCTCCAGCATGCTGTCGAGACTGTTAGATACAAGGATTGTTTTACCTGTTGCAGGTAGGCTGAATTCTTCATCAAGGTGTGAGGACTGTTATATGATAGGATTGTTTTACCTGTTACATCTAGGTTGAATTCTCCAGCATGCTGTCGAGACTGTCAGATACAAGGATTGTTTTACCTGCTGCAGGTAGGTTGAATTCTTCATCAAGTTTTGGGGATGGTCAGGTATGAAGTCTCCATCCACACAAGGCACGAAGATGAAATCTGTCACCCGCCAGCCAATGGACCTGGAACAGGTTTACAAACTTTATTGTTTGGACGGGCGCTACAGCCCAGAGATTAAAGCGTTGGACTTTCAATCTGAGGGTCCTGGGTTCGAATCTTGGCAACGGCGCCTAGTGCGTAAAGGGTGGAGATTTTTCTGATCTCTCAGGTCAACATATGTGCAGATCTGCTTGTGGCTAAACCCCCTTCGTGTGTATACGCAAACAGATCAAATACGCACGTTAAAGACCCTGTACTCCATGTCAGCGTTCAGTGGGATATGGAAACAAGTACATACCCAGCATGCACACCCCAGAAAACGGAGTGTTGCTGCCTACATGGCGGGATAAAAACGCTCATACACGATAAAGACCGCTCGTGTACATGCAGCCCACGAACAAAGAATAATAAACAGAAAGATTAATTTTCATAAAATGTTATGAATACTATGCCCGAATTCTGAATAATTTCTAAAGATCAGTATGGTCGAGGGTTTCATATTTTCTAATTACTGTACTTCAAGTACTGTGCCCAAAATCTTGATAATTTCTGATGATTAGTTTCTTAAGGTACATGTTGAACTGGAACGTTTCTTTTTCACTGCACGCATAACTAAATGTGATATTTTTTGGTACAGGAACCGCCGTTTCAAAATTTAAAACGATGAATTTACAGTTTTGTTTTTTTTCCTATTCGAAAATAGTGGTCCATAGTGTTTCTTATCACAATACATTAAAAAAAAAGAAGAAGAAGAAAGGGGATTGGTTGAATGGGTAAA
>NC_134903.1:27478098-27480598 GCF_041734735.1 Babylonia areolata
TTTTTTCTTTTAGTTCTCTCTCTCTCTCTCTCTCTCTCTCTCTCTCTCTCTCTCCCATTAAAGCCAAGAGCTCTTAATCTAAATTGTGCAAGCACAGCACGATGCTTTTCGTTCGTAATAGCATGTAGGAATTTTACGGGTTAGAATATTATCTTGAAATGAATGGAGCCAGCTGTATACCTAATTATCTTTACTTTCTATGTCTGAAGGCCATTTTTGTTTCAACATATCAAGCAGTCTGGATTCCAATTCTGATATAAACGTTTGCTCATACCCTACACCTTGACACATCTACACAACTAGAGAGAGAGAAGGGGGGGGGGAGCTAGAGAAGGGGGGGGGGGGAGCTAGAGGAGGGGGGAGGGGAATCAAAACGAAATTAAATGAGTTCAGCAATTAAAATGCTCTTTTCCACCCAGCCATGGGGCAGAAAATAAACACACAAAAAAACCAAAAAAACATTAACACAAGAGAGAGGGGAAGGGGGGCGAGGGGGGGAGGGAGAAAGCGGAGAGAGAGAGAGAGGGTGGGGAGAGAGGGGGAGAGAGAGCGGGGAGAGAAAGAGAGCAGAGAGAGAGAGAGAGAGAGAGAGACCTACACTCTGGAATAAGACAGCCCGAAACGCAAAGCATAAAGAAGCTAATTAACAAATGTACAATTTTCACCAAAAAAAAAAGAAAAAAAACCCACAAAAAAACCCACAAAAAATACTTCTAATGCCATGTGTTTTAAAATCAATGCCAGTTCTATATATATAAATATATATATATATATTTTTTATTTTTTATTTTTTTTTTTTTTTTAAATCAGTGCAGCCTGTGTTAGTACAAAGCAACCACCGAATAATTATTTCTGACCACACGTTGTAATTTTCATATCACCAACGACCTGATCTTTCCAGACTGACTTAATTAAAAACACGTTTTAATGGTTTGTAAGAGCAATTCGCCGTTCAGTTGTTGTTGTTGTTTTGTAGTGGCTTTTGTTGTTGTTGTTGTTGTTCGTTTTGTTTTTTGCTGTAATTTTGTTGTTGTTGTTGTTGTTTTGTAGTGGCTGTTGTTGTTGTTGTTGTTGTTCGTTTTGTTTTTTGTTGTAATTTTGTTGTTGTTGTTGTTGTTTTGTAGTGGCTTTTGTTGTTGTTGTTGTTGTTTTTGTTGTAGTTTTTTTGTTTTTTGTTTGTTTTTTGTGTGTGTTTTTGTTTGTTGTTGTTGTTTTGTTTTTTGTTGTAGTTTTTTTTGTGTTTGTTTGTTTTGTGTGTGTTGTTTTGTTTTTTGTTGTAGTTTTTTGTTTGTTTGTTTGTTTTGTGTGTGTTTTTTTGTTTGTTCTTGTTGTTGTTGTTTTTTGTTTGTTTGTTTTGTTTTTGTTGTAGTTTTTTGTTTGTTTGTTTGTTTGTTTTGTTTTTTGTTGTAGTTGTTTTGTGTGTGTGTGTTGTTTTGTTTTTTGTTGTAGTTTTTTGTTTGTTTGTTTGTTTTGTGTGTGTTTTTTTGTTTGTTCTTGTTGTTGTTGTTTTTTGTTTGTTTGTTTTGTTTTTGTTGTAGTTTTTTGTTTGTTTGTTTGTTTGTTTTGTTTTTTGTTGTAGTTGTTTTGTGTGTGTGTGTTGTTTTGTTTTTTGTTGTAGTTTTTTGTTTGTTTGTTTGTTTGTTTGTTTTGTTTTTGTTGTAGTTGTTTTTTTTTGTTTTTTGTTTTGTTTTTTGTTGTTGTTTTTTTTTGTGTGTGTGTTTGTTTTGTTTTTTGTTGTAGGTTTTTTTGTGTGTGTTTGTTTTGATTTTTGTTGTAGTATTTTGTTTGTTTATTTGTTTTGTTTTGTTTTGTTTTTTTGCTGTAGTTTTTGTTTGTTTGTTTGTTTGTTTTGTATTTTGTTTTTTGTTGTAGGTTTTTTTTGTTTGTTTGTTTTGTAGTTGTTGTTTTTGTTTGTTTTTTGTTGTAGTTTTTGTTTGTTTGTTTGTTTTGTTTTGTTTTTTGTTGTAGTTTTTTTGTTTTTTTGTTTTTGTTTTTTGTTTTGTTTTTGTTATTGTTGTTGTAGTTTTGTTTTTCGGTTTTTTTTTCTTGCTTCCAAAATGAGTTTAGATGGTTAACGGAGTGGTCGTAAAAACAACAACAACAACAACAACAAAAAGCCACCTCAATATATATAGTTTGTTTTTGTTTGTTTGTTTGTTTGTTGTTTTGGGGTTTTTTGTTGTTGTTGTTGTTGTTGTTGTTTGGTTGGTTGGTTGGTTGGTTGGTTGGGGTTTTTTAGGTGGAAAGAGTAAAAAGGAGCGTGGCTGTACTTATCACCTTGGCGACAACACGAGCATTCCTTACAACACGTGTTGAATACGAAACTAGAAGAGTGAACGGAGCCAACAACAATCAAGGGAAGTAACTCTACAGATACAAGGTACATAACTTCAAGTCAGCGCTGCCTGTTCCACCGAGTCAGTTAGCACACAGGTAAATGACTAAGGCCCGGCCCCCTCAGAGTGTAAGGAGTTAAGGGCCGAAACACTTGACTGAGGGG